>NW_020174042.1:496367-510355 GCF_003031525.2 Neophocaena asiaeorientalis asiaeorientalis | reverse complement strand
CCCATGTCCCCTGCATCGGCAGGCGGACTCTCAACCACTGCGCCACCAGGGAAGCCCTGGACTTTTAAAGATATAAACGCCACTAGGAAGATACTAAAGTCAGTAAATCACAGGGTATTCATGAGAATAATCAAGAAATCAAGAGAGTAACCAACACACGAAAATCAGTTGCCTTTCTATACACTAACAATGAACAATCTGAAAAGGAAATTAAGAAAAAAGTCCCATTTACAATAGCATTAAAATTACTTAGGAATAAACAAATCAGGAGACAAAAAAAAACCCTCTACTCTGACAACAAAATATTATTGAAAGAAATTAAAGAAGACACAGAAAAGTGGAAAGACACCTCATGTTCACAGTTTGGAAGAATTAATATTGCTCTAATGTCCATGCTTTCCAAAGTGTTCTACATATTCAATGAATCACTATTGAATCCCAGTAGCATTTTTGTATAAATAGAAAAAAAAAATCCAATAAATCATATGGAATCTCAAAAGACCCCCAAAAGCCAAAACAATCCTGAGAAAGAAAAATAAAGTTTGAGGCCTCACACTTCCTAACTTCAAAATACATTACAAAGCTACAGTAATCAAAACAGTATGCTTCTAGCATAAAGACAGACATATAGACTGATGGAACAGAATAGAGATCCTAGAAATAAACCCTTACATATATGGTCAAGTTGTCTTGGACAAGGGATCCAAGACCATTGAATGAGGGGAAGGATAGTCTCTTCAACAAATACTCCTGAGAAAACTGAATATCCTCAAGGAAAAAAAAATTAGACCCTTACTCTATGTCACGTACAAAACTTAACTCAGAATGGATTAAAGACCTAAATGTAAGACCTGAAACTGAAACCACTGAAAGAAAGCACAGGGGAAAAGCTTCATACCATTAGTGTTGGAAATGATTTCTTGGATGTGATATCAAAAGCACAGACACAAAAGCATTAAATAGACAAATGGTACTACATCAAACTTTAAAACTTCTGCACAGCAAAGGAAATAACAAAGTGAAGGGGCAGCCTATGGAATGGGATTAAATATTTGCAGCCATATATCTGATAAGAGGTTAATATGCAGTATATGAAGAGCTATAATTCAATGACAAAAAAAAACAGTCTAATTTTAAAATGTGCAAAGGAATTGAATAGATGTTTCTCCAGTGAAGATACACAAATGGGCAACAAGCTTATGAAAAGATGCCTCAGCAATCATCAGGGAAATGCAAATCAAAACCATAATAAGATATCACCTGACACCTGTGAGGATGGCCCTCATCCATCCATCCATCAATAAATAAATAAAACCAAAACAAAAAAAATGTGTTGGTAAAGATGTGAAGAAATTGAAACCCTTATACACTGTTGGTGAGACTATAAAATGATTCAGCCATTATGGAAAACAGTATGGAAGCTGCACGAAAAGTTAAAAAGAAAATTAACATGATCTAGCAATTCATGTTTGGGTATATATTCAAGAGAATTGAAAAATAGGACTTCAATGGGATATTTGCACATTCATGCTCATCGCAGCATCATTCACAGTAGCCAAGAGGTGGAAGCAATCTAAATATCCATCAACAGATGAATGGATAAAGAAAATGTGGTATATACATACAGTATTCAGCCTTGAAAAGTAATTAAATCTTATTATATGCTGCAACATGGATGAGCTAGGAGGATAGTATGCTAAGTGTAATAAATATTGTATAATTGCACTTATATGATGTATCTAAAGTAGTCACACTTATAAACTGAAAGCAGATTGTTGGTTGCCAGGGTAAGGAGGGAGGAGGAAAAGGGGAGTTGCCATTCAATGGGTATGGAGTTTCAATTTAGCATGATTAAAAACTTCTAGAGATCTGTTGCACAACAATGTGCATATGGATAATAGAATTACATTTTACATTTAAAATTGTTAAGATGGTACATTTATGTGTTTTTGAGTACACACAAAAATGAACACATAAGTATTAAAAAGGAAGATAGCAGAGTAAAAAAAAAATGAATCAGAGAGTAAGGAAGTGATTTGGGAGAAACCCAAACTCCACATATGCCAGTAAGCAAATTCAGGCAAAAATTCAGGTGCAGTAAATATTATTAATAACAGTAACAACATTTACCAGCTATTAGAACCTATTGTTTCTTCTTGGAATAATATCAAGGTGTCAACGTATAATTCTCTACCCAGCAATAATACCCTTCAAAAATAAAAATGAAATAAAGATATTAGCAGAAAACAAAGAAGCTACAAAAAATGCTGTGAGACTGTCAAAAACAGACCAGAACCAAAGGAAATACTAAAAGCTGTTTTTCAGGATGAAGAAATATTATTTCAAATGTTATCCAGAGTTTTAGGAAGAAATGTAAAACAAAGAAGGCAAACGTGGGTAAATCTAAATTTATATTTAATTCATAATATAACAATTATTATTATTGACTCTGTAAAACAACAATATATTATGAATATTTATACTGAGTATAAAACTGATGTGGCTATATAAAAAGATTACATTGTTTAATATTTACTGTTTACCATAATTATGTTGTGAATATTAACTCTATGGGACAATAATAATATTTATACTTTTAAAATGCTGCAGAGGTCAGGAAGTGAGTAATTGGATTTAAGTGTTCTTAGGTCCATGAATTATATGGGGAGTGCTAAAGGTTCTAATTAATATTATATAATAAAAAAGCATTCATGATAAAATTTAGAGACTAAGATTTAAAAGTTTTGCTAAGCTTTGTGGACCTGTAGGTCAGTGTTTTTCCTTGCTTTTGAAAAATCGTTGATCGTTATGTCTTCAACAATCTATTTTGCTCCATTTTCTCTTCTTGTAGAACTCTAATTACACATATTTTAAAATGTCTGTTAATATTTCACAGATTTTGTATGCTCTTTTCCCTCTTGTCAACCTTTTTCTAATTTGTATTTTAGTTTGGAAATTTTCTGTTGACTTGTCTGTAATACACTAATTCTTTTCTTTGGTGAGTACAGTCTACTGAGAAGTCAATTAAAATATTTATCTCTCAGCTCATTTTTCACTTCTATTATTTTGAATTTTTTAATAATTTCTGTCTCGCAACTGAAATTTTCCATCTGTTAAACCATGTTTTCCACCTATCCTACAAGGTGGAAACCTATTTATTAGACCTACTTTAAGTTCCATAATTGATCTTTCAAACATCTGAACCATTTGTAGGTTTTGTCTTGTTTTTTTGGTCCCTCTCTTGTCAATGGGTAATATATTCTCACTTTTCCACATACCTTATATTTTGATTGAATGGTTGACATTGTGTGTTAAAAGAAAACATAAATAAACAAAAAAACCCCCAAAACACTGAAGACTGAAGGAAACACAACTTATTCCCCACAAAGGATATTGGGGTCTGTGTCTTCTTTCAGGTCATTAGTAGACTGGGATGGTGATTTGAATCTGTTGAATCTCTTCCCATTGGGCAAGACTTTCCTTTTGCTTCATTTAGATCAATTCACTATGGTCTTAAAATCATTTGAGAACAGAATCACAAACTTCCCTTCAGTAGGTTTGGGATTTAAGAACATGCCACTGTTGTTACTGTTTTCTTGCCCTGCTTTTAACCTTCTACAGGGCCAGTGGACCTTGGACATAATGGACCTTGTCCATTTGGACACAATATCTCTAAACTCTCTTGCCTTTCCCCAGCCTCAGGGAACAGGTACCGAATGATCAGTTCAATAATTTCACTTCTGCTAGGGCTTCTCTTAGTTCTTCTCTCCCTTCAGACTTTACCAGGTGCTATATACGTGTATGGGGCGGGGGCAGAAAAGGGAAATGTCTCCTAGGATTTTATATTTATTTTTAACCTATGATGTTATCTTTTGCTTTCTATTTTTTCTTCCTGTTCTACGTTACTGTTTTTTTTTTCCTTCTTTTGACTTGATTGGTGTTATTATTGAATTTATTACCATCTATTAACTTAATAGTTATACATTATTTAATAGAATTGTAGTGAATTTTCTAGAAATTTTGTTGTGGATGCTTTACTTCTTAGTATCTAATGTTAATTAGTACTTTCATCACTCCCCATACAATTCATTGTTCTTTGAAACCTTAAATCCACTTTCCCAGCTGCAACTTTGGTAGCATTTTACCAGCATAAGTGTTAATATAGTCAATATTCATAAGTTTTTAAAAACTTATAGCAATTTGAAGTTATATATTCATAACATTACTATTTTATATGGTCAATTTTTATAACATAATTATTATTGTTTTTATAGTTATATTGTGTAGATTTAGATTTATCCACATATTTGTCTTCTCTTGTTGTTTATTTCTTCCTGAAGCTCCAGATACTCTTTTTCCTTTATCCTGAAAGACAGATTTTGATATTTCCATAGTGTTGATCTCACAGATTTTTGTTTTGTTTTGTTTCCTCTGATTATGTCTTTACTTCACTTTTTATTTTGAGGAAGTATGTTTGCTGGGTATAGAATTCTAGTTTTCAACTTTGAAGATGTTATTTCATTCCCTAGAGGTTTGCATTGTTTATGGTATGTAGCAAGATTTATTTTTTAATGTCTTTAAAAATTTATTTCTTTACAAATTTTATACAGATTTGGTGTTTAGTTGCTTGGCAGTGGTGTGTGTCTTTGTGCAAGTGTTATTCTTTGCAGACTTCTCATCATTATCATTTTAAATATTGTTTCTACCAAATTTCTTTTTTCTGTTTTTCTCAGACTCCAGTTATACACATGCTATGACTTCATACCATCTCCTGTAGTTTCTTAGACATTTTAAATTATCCATCCTTTGTTGTTTTCATGTTTCTTTGTGTGTATATATGTGTGTGTGTGTGTGTGTGTGTGTGTTTTGTAGTCTATACTCCAGTTCTTACTTCAAATGTGTAAAATCTGTTGAAACCATCAATAGAATTCTTAATTTCAGTTATTATATTTTTAATTATATAATTTCCCAACTGCTTATTAAAAATTGCAATTTGCTGAATTCTTTATCTTGTCTTTTAGTGCTTGAAAAATATTAACTATAAGAGGCTTTTTTTGTCTATGTTTTATAACTCCATTACCTGGATCTCTTGTGGGTCTGTTTCTACTATCTTCAGTTTCTGTTGGATTTTGTTCACATTGTTGTCTTTTTTCCCCTTTACGACTAGTTATTTTTGTATGAGTGGCAGAAATCGTATATTAAACAATTTAGAAACATTATAAAAATCTGAATGATTTGATCTCTGTTCAGGTTTTTTTTTTTTCCTGTTGACTAGAAACTCTGCTAGGGACAATAATATTTCCTTATCACTTTAATGTTATTAAAGAGTTTCTTAGGGCCATTTGAGTGCCAAAAGTTTTCCAATTTATTCTTGTTCCTATGGTTTCTGCATCCGGTTTCCAACATAACACCTGGGACTTTTACCTGGACTACTATTTCTTGGTGGACTTTGAAATCTAATTTTATTCATGTGAGCCCATGAATCTGCCAAAAGCTTCTGTCAGTTTTATAGTGTCTTATCAGTCATTTTTGGAATCTACACATGACTTCGTAGAGTGACTTCAAATCTTAATATGAAATGTTAGTATCACCCTTTTGAGTTTCTTTCTTCTTTTAGATCTTTTTCCTAGAACTCTTAATTTCCTTAATATACTCTGACAGATTCAAAATTTTTTTAGTAAAACTGTTTTGTATGGCTTTATTTCTAACTCTCAGCAAGTAAGGTAGCTAAAATTACCAAGACTAACACGAATGTAATAGTCTGTCCATTGGAATATTTTGAATGGTAGAGTTCCATGATTAACTTTGTTTTAAAAGGACAAATATGGCTGCAGAATGGAATTTATTGAGGGAAAGAGCAGAAATGAGAAGTATAAGCAGGAAGCTATGCAATAATTCAAGTAAGAAGTGATGGTAACATGGAATAGGATGGTTATAGTGAGATTTTGAAAAGTAGGAACAATCTGTATGTAATAGCTTAATTAGAGATTAACCTACCTTTACACTGAACATTACTCTTCCAGATTTGGTCTTGCTGTTTTATTCTGCTAGAATTAGGAACTGATACATTCTCTGAGGTCAGTTTTATTATCTACATATTGGGAAAGTAATAATATTGGATTAGTATTTTCAATGTCCTATTTCTTTATATATGTATATTCTTATCCCAGGAATAACATTTTAAAATATAAAGTTAATCATTATTATGTTTAAAAAAATTCAAATCAGTGACAAAATATTATAACATCCTAAATTAAACCTTTTATAATGTGATATCTCTAACTTTATTACTTCGGGAAGTGAAAAAAATTGATTAATATTACTCACTTCTGAGAGTTTGTGGTGCCTCTTATATTTCACCAACTACACAATGTTAAAGAGGTTATACATGTATGATCTTGCATTTTCACATATTAAAAAATTGTATTTATCTCATTTTTTTCTGTGTCCAGTAAAATCAAATCCTTCCTGTCAATGGAGCCAATGGAGTATTTACCTTAGTTTTATCATAGTGTGTAATGGTAAATTTGGGGGTAGCGTAGGTGGATGATTCAAGAGAGAGAGCCATTTGGGCTGATGGAGGAGGCATTGGTGATTTGGAAATGTATTTGACGTGAAACTAAACACTAAATTAGAGAAGGAGTAAAGCTATATATATTTCATTCACATCATTAGCTTGGGGCATCGTATACTGTTGGCAATGATAGGTAATACCTCGGTACTCTAGACTGGTGATAAGTTGAATAGTTACTGTTAGAAGATTGTGACAAATTATGTAGTCAGTCTCATTGATCGCAAGAATATCATAGCAATCAAATATATTAAAGGGTTTGTCATATATTTAAGATAATAGGTTATTATAATTTTACCCAAACTTGAGGTGTCATGATACACAGAATATGAATTGTAAATACACAGAGAAATATGTAGATGTTAAATTTGACACAGAGGGATTATGAATTTTTAGGAATATTTCACATAGCCTCCATTCACACACACTTACCTACATCTAATAAAAGTTTAAATGATTTTTCATTACTGGGAAATAATTGTAAAATGTAATATATGTAAGTATAGTTTGACCAGGTGATTTCTATTACTGGTAAACAATTGTGACATACATAATGTTGGAAATAATAAGTTAAAGTGTTGTTACTTACTAATTTTATTCATCACAATTTACAATGGAATTTAAAGTTCTTTCTATAATTCTCCAGACGTTCCAGACTACATTATAGTACTCCTGGGAATTTCAGCTGCATAAACATCTGGCAGGCAGCATATGCAGCCAGCTAGAGCATCAACAATTTTAGCTGTTTTTTTCAGTGAACATCTTCTCATGTAAAATACTGAGATATGTTTTAAGCCATGTAGTTTAGGAACAGTCTTTAGAAAATTCAGACATTAAATCGTTTGTAATTATGTAGAAGACAAAGAAACGAGACGACTTAATTGCCTAAATATACATCAATATATCAGATATAGCATATCATCAATATTTTCATATTTAACATTCATATGCAGTTCACAAATACCCGTGTAGCTACTCAACAACTTGACATGTAGTACCCTTACTATCTCTCTCACCTCCTCCCTGCCCCTTCTCTCCCCTCTCATCTCTCCCTCTCTCTCCCCCATCTCTTATTTTCACCTGAAGTATTAAATCATTTGAATGACTAGACTTTCTGTAGAAGTAGTTTACTTAGAGAGGAGGCTTAGGTGACATACAGTATATGCTTAATCAAGTCAATATTGCACTTACAGTTATCCTTATAGTGTTAAAAAATAATTTTAATTCTTTATAGATTTTAACCCATATCTGCCATAACAAAATACCACAGACTGGTGACTTAAACAACAGAAATTTACTTTCTCACAGTTCTAGAGGTTAGAAGTCCAAGATCAAAGTGCTTTTAAGTTAACGTTTCTCCCCTATCCTAGTTCAGCTTTATTTTAGGTTTAGAAGTCCACAGTCGGATGTTTGGCTTCCTTGCCTCTATCTTTCTCCATCTAGACTATTTCTTTCTTGCACAACTCCAGGAAACAGATATTTTCAATAAGATTCCTTGAAACTCAGTTGGCTTAAAGTGAAAAAGAACCCCACACAACACCCCTCTACCCACCACTCATCATAATCACCTTTGTCAAGGATATATAAAAATATATTCAAATGTATATATAAAGATTTGTTCTGGGCTTCCCTGGTGGCGTGGTGGTTGAGAGTCCGCCTGCCGATGCAGGAGACACGGGTTCGTGCCCCGGTCCAGGAGGATCCCACATGCCGCAGAGCGGCTGGGCCTGTGAGCCATGGACGCTGGGCCTGTGCATCCGGAGCCTGTGCTCCGCAATGGGAGAGGCCACAACAGTGAGAGGCCCGCGTACTGCAAAAAAAAAAAAAAGAATTTTTCTGTTTAATTTCCTTCCTATTGGATATTCCAACTGATAACTTGGCTCAAAGGTAGTGAACTAATGCTGGAGAAATTATTTTTTATCATATCCTAAGTGACCTTGGAACTTACTTCAAGACATGGGAGGTTCTGATGCCAATATAATGTTGCTAGCCCGTATAACTCATTTTATCTTAGTGTTACATGTACAGTTTTGATAAATTTAAGTGTGGAATAATAAAGAATAATTTTTTCTATGAACTGTGTATATTAGAAATGACATGTTACAGTATAAAAGTCACTTTAGGATTTTTTTATGTGCTATTCTGATGCTTACTAATTTAGAGATTGGCTAAGTGTTCATATACCTACTAGAAAATGTCAAGTGTTTACTGTAATGAAAATTGCTTTTTCTGTATAGGAAAAGGCTAGAATTCAAAGTGGAATTAAAGAGCTTTAATGTCATCACCCTTATAACAAAGGTCAATACACTTACCTTAGAAAAACATTAGATGGTGGAACCAAATTAATATCTTCAAAGCTACATATATATGTATATTTAGATCTGCAAAGCTTTCCAAATACCAATAAGCACAAAATATATTGTGGTATATTGATTTTAAAAGGGTTGCATTTTTTTTAAAATACAGCTCTGCATCCATTTATTACATTGCATTTTCTCCCATTAAGAGGTGGGCTCTATTTTTCCAACTCTTGAATATGGGCTGGCCTTATTACCCATTTTGGCCAATAGAATTGAGAACATGTTATGGTGTTCCAGTTCTAAACTCTTCAGAAACACTTGCTTGCTTTAACACATTTTCTAGAGTCCAGCCACCCTGTAAAGTAGCCCATGCTAGCCTAATGAATGTTGTTAAGAAACTTGGCCCAGCCATTACAATTACACAAATGAACAGCCAGCCAACCACCAAACAGGTAGTCAGACCATCCTACACCAGCCACAGCTGACCAGCCAGCTGACTGCAGAATCATGATCAAGACTTGTTGAGATCAAACAGAGCACAGATAAGAACCACCCAACTGACCACTGAGATTTGAGGCGATGTGTTATGAAACAATAGCTAACTGATACAAATATATTAATATTGGTTAAAACACTGTTTTGCACACTCTAAGCAATTGTCAGTGTTTATATAGCCATTAATCTCCTTTTATAAATTTCTAAACAGAAGTCAATACAATTAATATCAACCAAGAATTTTGGCCACTTTTCCAAGAGGCAAAATTAATAGACACAATTTAATATCTCCTGTAGCATAATGATATAATCCAATTATTTGTTTATTCCTTAGAAACTGTGAGTCTATGTGGAACAGGAATTTTGCAATTCAAGTGTCTAGCATCTGGTAAATTCTTACAGTCTCTGTCTTCTAAGATATATTTAATAATTGATGCCCAACTGTAAAGATTTAATGCCATGGTTGATGTGGGTAGAGTAGACAAATAAATTGTGATCCTAAGAAGAAAGATGGAGAGGGGGAAAGAGAGAAGGGGAGAGAAGAGAGAGAGAGAGAAGGGGAGAAAGAGAGGGGGAGAAAGAGAGGGAGGGAGGGAGGGAGGGGAAGAGGGCAAAAAGGAGGGAAGGAAAGAGAGAGGAAGAGGGAGAGAGAGAGAGGAAGAGGGGGAGAGAGAGAGAGAGAGAGAGAGGAGAACAAGAAGAATGAAGAGAAGGGGGGAAGGGGAGAGGAGGGAGAGGGTGAAGAAAGAGAAAACGGCAAATATGAAATATTTAATGTCAACTCATCAGTACTTTTAAAAAAAATAAATTTATTCATTTATTTTTGGCTGTGTTGGGTCTTCGTTGCTGTGTGTGGGCTTTCTATAGTTGCATCAAGCGCGGGCTACTCTTTGTTGTGGTGTGCGGGCTTCTCGTTGTGGTGGCTTCTCTTGTTGCAGAGCACAGACTCTAGGTGCGTGGTCTTCAGTAGTTCTGGCTTGTGGGCTCTAGAGTGTGGGCTCTAGAGTGTAGGCTCAGTAGTTGTGGTGCACGGGCTTAGTTGCTCCACAGCATGTGGGATCTTCCCAGACCAGGGCTTGAACCTGTGTCCCCTGCATTGGCAGGTGGATTCTTAACCACTGCACCACCAGGGAATTCCCCATGAGTACTTTTCATGTGGGAGCAGGACTGAAAATGTATTGGGGACATCTTTGTTCTCCTAGTGAAAGAGCAGAATTGGGGAGTAACATGAGGTAGGTGTTTACTATTGACATTTAATAGGCAGGGTCCTGATATACCAAGCTTCCTATATACCTAGAATAATTCTACACAATAAAGAATTGGGACACCTAAAATCTCAGTAATACCTACATTGAAAACTGCTGAATGGAAATCAGCTAAAAAGAAGGCATGTCTACAGAAATATATTGGAAGGATTTAATTAGACTTTTGGCCATTCATACAACACAGAGTCTAGGTTATTCATATACTGACTCTCTTTGATATCTCTCAATAACTGGCTTAATAAAAGAATTTTGATTTGAAGAGACCCTCCAAAGTATATTATGCCATCATCTTTTCTACAAGACTAATTTGTAATTAATATTATCACTTTGCACAATTGCTGACCTTGTCTTGAAAGGTTAAGAATGGTGAAATTAAATAGACATCCATTTTTATGCTACACTATTGGGAAACAATGGGATTACTTGTCTATGTATATGCCAACATACTGAAACTATTAACTCTTAAAATATGGCAACATGAGAAAAAGGAAAGAAATTACAGAGTGACAGCCCTCATCCAGATTTGAGTGGTGATCAGTGATCTAGAAGTTCAATGAAGATCAAGTTCTCTGGTTACATTACTCTTTTTTCACAAGAGCCTCACCAGATCCCCATGATGATCTTTAAGTCGGTGATATAATACCTAATATTTACCGTTACCACTTGAAACTACACCAGAATGATTTTTTGCACATGAAAACGTGAGAGAGCTTGTGTTCTTTTGGCTAATTAGTGATGTATTCTAAATTGTTCTGAAATTTCAGTCCTAGAAATTCTCGGAACCATTAATAGTTTAAAATTCTGAGTATATGAGGTTGTATTCGCCTTTAAATATTTTCCCACTAATATCTTATTAACATCAACTTGTAACTTGTGAATTGGAATCTTGTCTGTGTATTTTTAGTCTTTTTTTACTGGTGGTTAATTTAACTACCTGCTATCTACTTTTATACCATCTTCTTATAAAAACCAAAGCAAAACAGACAAAAACAAAGTAGTAGCCCTATCATTGAATATTGCTTAATACTCAGACAACTGGGCTATATGAATACATTTCCTTAGGAAACAGGAAAATATGGCCCACCAGAGGAAAAAATAATGATAGAAAATATCAATGAGGAAGCCCAGTGTTTTGATTCATAGACAAAAACTTTAAATCAACTGGTTTTAGTATTCTCAAAAAGTTAAAGGAAAGCAATGTATAAACTAAATGAAAATGTCAATAAAGAGAAAA
Source organism: Neophocaena asiaeorientalis asiaeorientalis (assembly GCF_003031525.2). NCBI lineage: Eukaryota > Metazoa > Chordata > Mammalia > Artiodactyla > Phocoenidae > Neophocaena > Neophocaena asiaeorientalis. Next base: position 498,490 of record NW_020174042.1, on the reverse strand, counting down.
AAATATACATAAAAGACCCAAATAGGAATTCCAAAAGTGAAATAACTAAAGTTAGAAGTTTAGAAATATTTTTATTCCATTGAGAAATAGGCAAACTCCAACATAAAACTTAAAGGCATGTAACTAAATAGGTTTTTCTCTTTTCGTTGGCTTCTGGGAAACTCGGAAATATATATATAGCCTTAGTATAGAAAATTGAGTCTTTAATACTCAATATGAATATTTAATTTTTATTCTCTTGGACTTTACATTACCAGGAATGTAAAGAAGGAAGGAAGGAAAGAAGAAACAAAGGAAACAAACTGAAGGAGAGGAAAAAAGAAAAAAAATAAACAGTGATAGTAATTTTTTACCCCTATGATACAAAACATGATGCCATGCAAATGTTAGACCTCCAAAAATATGTATTGCCTACTTCCTTAGAATATATTATCTTGTCTTCCTAAATTGTTTTAACTGACCTTTTCCATGGCATGTTTTCAAGTTTACTTATAAAATCCACTATTACATTAGCCAATGTACATGCATTGTAGAATACAATCATTGTAGAATACAATCATTATCATATATATATCATTATATAATGTTCATAATCAATATCTCTTCTTTTTTATTTTCTTTTATAAGATTTCTTCTCTTTAATATTCTTCACTGGAATTGAGGTATAGAACATGCATATATATGCGTGTTCTAATGTATAACTACCTTTGCCTTAGTACACATTGGTCAAAGTGGTAATCTTAACAACTTCATCTCACTACAAATGTTCAGAGATTCACTAAGTTTTATACCCCGTTAACATCCATGCCTTCCTACTCCTTCATCCTCTGGGAATGCATATTCCTGAAAAATGTGCTTCTCAAATACGATGCTCTGTGGTGGTCCTGTACTTCAGCTAAAAGGGGGAAAGGAGATTGTGATTCTACTTCCTTTTTTTTTTTCTTAATTAAATGAGAATAGTTTAGGATCTTTTATGATTTGTGCCTCATAGCAAACAAATCTTAGGCTGTTTTCAAATTAGCAGTTTCTCAACCGTTGTTCATACATTTCATAGGGTTTTAGAATCTCAGGAAGAGTATTAGAACCAACAGAAGAAGCATCTTTTTGAAAACCCTAATATTGATCATTTAGCTTTGGATGAAGCATTTCCAGTCCCATTGTTTGAAAAAGAATTCTTTCTGTTTCATTCCATTGGATATTTGCTTATAAATCCACCCACATTTTCAGGATTTATCCTACGAAACAATATAGAAAAGAACTTATCTCTCTTCTTCATAAAGATAATTCAAATTCGGAACATAGCTACACCTTTGCTTCCAGTGTTCTTTTGGTTGAACAGTTTGCTTCACAATAGCTCTTGCACATTTTGGCTTGAATTTTCCAGTGTTGTTAGAAATGCTCATTTATTACTGCAAACTGTTACAGTTAAGAGGTTTTCCTTAATTTATTATGTTAGTCTCCTGTTATTGTTTATTTAGGTGATGTTCACTTTTCATGGTTACAAATGGTGAAACAACTAATAACTGTATTTTTTCTTACATCTTGAAATACATTCTTAGGATAGATGCAAATGTTCAAATAGCTTAATTGTTTGGTAGGCATTTTTATTTCACTTTTATAAATTGTGTCTTGCATTGATTATTAGAGTGTTACCTGATTTTACAAATCACCCCAAGATGTATAATGGCTTGAAGAAAACAGAAGTGAATTTCTTGTTCCCCTAAATATTCTGTGTGGCTTCAGGTAGGTGGCAAGTTTGATGCAGGTGGGGAATTCTATATGTCTGTACCAGCAATTATGCTTTGAGAAAGACAGGGCTGTGCACCTCTTTTTCACTCTTCCTGTCTTTACTGATTAAGCCAGAGATGAGATCACATAGTAGGTCCTTAATAAATATATTGAATGGATGAATGAATTGATAGGAAAATAATTGGAAAAGAAAGGGAAATATATGCTAACTTGAGAGATAAGGTGGTCCTAGGGCAGACATTAAAAGCCCTCTAGCTCAGATGAGAAGATTATAACCCCCACTGAAAATTCTCTGTTCTTTGGAATCACACTCTGCAGTTTCCAAAGATTTAACACTTCTCTGGTTTTCCCCTTAACTACCTCTGAGAAGACTC
>NW_020174042.1:378593-496244 GCF_003031525.2 Neophocaena asiaeorientalis asiaeorientalis | reverse complement strand
TATATATAGAAACTGCTCTTTCTCTGTTTTCTCTTTAAAAAATAAATCAATTGTTCTTTTTTTATTGAATGGTGCTAGGTACTTAAGATGATAGATTACTATTTTATCTATTTCTCCAAACAGCCCTGAGAGAAAGGTATTAGCTACATTTTATTTAAATAAAAAAAACAATAAAAAATATTGTTTAGGAAGTGATAGCACATACAAATAATCCCATTGCTAGTAAGCAAAAAAACAAGAATGTTATCTTTAGTTTACAACTCCAGTGCATTTCCTTTTCACTGGGTTGGTGAATTATCATTGCTTTGTTTCTCTTTTCCTCTTCTCTCCTCTCCTCTCTTCTCTCTGGTTTATGTAAGTCTCCGCGTCATGTCATCATCTGTAGTTTAGATACTTGTCCCTGAATGTGGGTTCTAAAGCCATATAAAGGAAGCTGTTCAGGGAGCTTTATTTTTCAGCAATATGGCCAAATGAGCTAGCAGGTCTTCCTCTTCTCAAATAATATGCCATACATTTCCTAATGACTCCCACAGCACCATATGAAGTTTTCTAGGTTTCTGTGGAATTAGATACTGCTGATTCTCCTCTCCATCAAATGCTGTCTCTCCTCTGCTTTCTCTGACCCAATTTCCTTCTGGTTTTCCTCTGGCTTCTGTGGCTGTCCTGTATTAATATTTGCTATGTACATCTCTTTTCAACCAACCTCACAAATCTATTCAATACATGTATTTTCTTCTCACTCATCCAACTCTCTGAGTGTTTTCATCTGTGGCTTCCACTCTCATTTATAAGCTTTTGGTATTTTGTTTATTTGTTATATTTGTTTATTTTATATACCAAATATCTATTATACGTTGAGCACTGTTCTTGATGCTAAAGATGCAGCAGTACGCAAGGGCAACAGAATCCTCTGCCTATACGTGGAGGTTAAATTTAAGGAGGGAAGATGGACAAAAAAAAAGTAACTATCAAGTGGGAAAAGAATTGTTAAGAGAAATACAGCAGATTTAGGTGACAGGGACTGGCAAGTAGTGTGTTTTCTTTTTGTAAGGTGGTCACAGAAGACTTATATGATAAAGCCAAATTTCAGCAGTGACCTGAACGAGGTGAATGAATGACCCGGATGATATTTGGGGAAACACATTCCATACAAACAGAAGACTGTGTATGTTCTCTGTGTGAGAACATCAGGCAGGACAACGTGGTCGTGGTGAGGTAAATGTTTGGGGAATACTAAGAGATGAGGGAGAGATCATTTAGGGGCTTTTATGCTATGTTAAAACTCTGGATTTTATTCAGTGTGATATGGGGTATCTGTGACAAGTTTTGAACAGAGGAGTGCTGTGATCTGATTTTGCAATTAAAGAATTCTCCTGGTGGCTCTTTGGAGTTGAGAGTATAGGTTTGCAAGTGTTGAAGCAGGTGACTAAATACAAAATTATAGCAGTAGCTAAAACAAGGGATAATGGTGCTTAGAATAAGATCTTAGCAGTATGGGAGGTGACAAAATTGCCGATTCTAGATACATTTCAAAGATAAATGGAAAGAAACCAAACCTTTATATTGCCACCTTACAGTGCTTTGTTGAGCCCCCAGCATACATATTGATAGACTTATTTAATTTTTCTGCCTGCAAATACCATTGGCACCTCAAACTTACCATGCATAAACCAACATCAACCTTTATACCCAAATTGCCTCATAGCCAGTGACCTTCCTGATTGATCTCAGAGAGGAAGCTATTCAGTGACATTCAACTACTAACTTTTCATATGTCATAGGCAGCTAAAAATAGTGCTCCATCTCAGAATGGCTGTGAGGATTTAATGAAAACCTTTATGTATGTCTCTTGCTCTGTTACTTCTCCCTACTCTTGCCCATCCCCACACCCCCACCTGTATAATTTGTACTTAGAGATACTGAATTCCTTAGAGCAATAGTTTTCAAATATCTATCATTACCATAATCATTTTGGAAATTAGTTTAAACACAGATCCCCAGCCCCCTCACCGCCCCACCCCCCAAAATAAAGATTTTGATTTGTTAGGCCTTGAGTAAGGAACAGACATGTATGTTATTGTTTGTGTCCCCCCCACCGCCCACCAAAGATCTCCAGGTGTTTCCAGTTCTAATGATCAGCCAGGTTTTTGATGCACTAACACAGACTCCTCTGGAGGAAATCTGCTCTTTCTTAGTATCTTCCCTCTGTTTCCTCTGCCTGAATACGCTTTGCTATTTCTGTCAACCTGGAAAACTTTTTTCCCCTCCAAAGCATGATGAAATAGTATCTTCTTTGAAAACTTGCTTTATCACTTTATCTTTTCTCTATAGTGAGATTTTAGTGTGAAGAGTTTTCTTTTACTATATTTATCCACTATAATTTTTTAACTTATATGTCTTTCTCCTCACTAGATTACAAAAGACTGAAGTATAGAGCATATATGCCTTCTTATTGCTGTTGTCTGGCATAGAATAATACATCTGTGTTAAACTTTCTTATAAGTTGCAGTCCCACATTAGTTTTTAATGTAGTACTTATTAAAAGAGAATAAATGAAGGAAGGATAGAAGAAGAAAGGAGGGAAGTAAGAAAGGAAGGAAAGAATGAAGAAAGAAATAATAGGGTTAACTTTCTACCCTCCACTCACAAGTGTTCCTACTTGATCATCTTAATTTTCACTTGTAAACCATTCACTTTTCCATGATGTGACCAAAGAAAGAAGCAGCTTAATAGCTTATTTCAGCAATACTAACATATCATGATAATTTTACCTATATTATCATTGGCATGATGTTTTTAATTTCAGTGGAGAAAAACACATTCTCACTGCTTTCTGTTTGTGTCTGGGTATACTTTTTCTGATGCCCAACTTATGTATGCCTTAGGTACAATCATTTATGTTCAGTTAAAGGGGTTAATGAATGGAAAAGCCATGCATATTATGAGATTTTGATGAGTTTGTTGTTATTTTTTTCAGTGGGAAATTTGGGGAGAAAAAGATTCAAATGGAGCATGACAATAACACATTAAAGAACTGAGCCCTGGGTCTACAATTCTGAATTGTGTGTCTGTGAACTAAAACTTCCAGAATTACAGGGCAATAAAAGTTTTAAAGTATCGAAGTGAGAACATAATAAACTCCTTAGGGAAGAGATGGGGCAGGTTAGTCACTATAGACCAAATTATTTTGATTTCTTCTCAATCTCATAATCGAATGCATGTTAAAGATATATCCATTGAAGAGTACACAGTGTGCATATTGGTAAGAAATGTGAGTATAAATGACTAGGCTTGTTCCTGGAGGTGGGGCTTAAAGTCATAAAAATCATTCCAGACTTCTTAATTTTTTAGCAGCTTTGCCAAGTGAGCTGATAGGCCTTCATCTCCTACAACTAAAAACACATACTAATGCTAAATGTGTTGTAATATCTTAAGAATTGCCTTATGATTATAACTGAGAATTCATATTCTATTCTTCATTGATAGCCTTACTATTAAAAGGTCACTGTCATGTTATGCTCCAGTGAAAGATGAGTCTTTGATCTAATAATAATTAGCCCCCATTACCTACTCATATATATGCTAGTTGAAGTTAAAAGCGTACTTTTGGTGTACAGCTCTGGGGAGATGCATGAGTGTGCCGCATCTGTGGATGAGCAGAGAGCCCGACTTCTGATGTTGTTTTTGGGCAAGTAGACTAAGATTAATAAGATGCAAATTTGGTGTGGGTTTGCCACTTTATTGTGATTCCTTGGTTTGGAGAATGAAATCCTATTCTACCTTTAACTTTTTCTTTGTAGATGACAGTCATATAATAAGGAACCCACTGTAGCCAGATCATGGTGTAAAGATGTCTCTTAAATTTCATTTGTCACATCCAACTTGAGGTAGACTGCCACGGTCTTATCAATGTACTGTATATTGGTGGATTAGGATACAAATTTCTGCTTTTTTTTTTTTCATAAACTGAAACCAATATATATACACTTTTTCCTTTTTTTTTTTTTACAAGGCTATCATTGAATCAGTAATTAATCCATAAAGATGCATTGGGAATGATTGGCATAAATTACATCACACTATGTTCTTCTGGTGACCTATTCAGCAAACTACAAAATACTTCTTTTCAAATGTACCCAGAATACCTAGAAAATTGATATCTTACATTTTAAGTAAAACCTTAATTTATTCTGAAAGGTAAAATTGTGTGCATTCTCTGATCATAATACAGCTAAAATTTAATTTAATAAGACATAGAGAAGCCAAGAAAAAGAATAGCCCAAACCCTTTAAGCTTTACTTTAAATGTTTCTTCCTCAATAATTTTGGGGTCATAAATGGAATAAAAAATACCACTAGAAGAAATTTAAGAAAAGTAAAAAAATATATATTAAATATATGAAATGTGAGCAAATTTTTACTTGGATAAGTCTCCATAGCTATAAATGTTTTGATTATTATAAAGAACAATCGAAAATAAATGAAAAATAATTTAATCGAATACCTAAAATCAACAAGAACATAACCCAAAGGTGGTATTAATACAATATATAAAAGCAGGAGTTAATGGATTAAAAAGCTGAAAATAATTACAATTGTAAAATAAAATTTAGAGCTCTGTGGTAAAGATGAAAAAAAATAGCTCAAAGTGTGAGGTGATACATTTTTTTTTCTAATCAAGGTAGACAGGGACACTGGGTGATCTCCTAGTTCAAAGGATAGATTCTATTTAATATCCAGTGAACATCCTTTAACATTTACAAGGTTTCCAGCCAAGGTCTCAATTGGTAATGTTAAATTTGAACTGTCACTGACTTTGAGATAATACAGGCTAATCTTAACATAGAATAGCTCTTACCAGAGCTTCAGGCCTCTGCAAATATATTCTCTATTATGTCTGTAGTTACTTTTGACCTGTTATTCCTAGAACAATGTGTTTATCTGTGGCTATATCTGCTGATGCTTAGTGATGGTCATGATAATTATATACTAATTAAGTTAATTACATAGTTATATAATATGATTAATATAGCTAAATAAGTATTATATAATTAAATAAAACAATATAATTAACTTGATAAAATTATGCCTAATTAAATCAATACTTGAACTACACAATAATAATCTTCATTATTACTGTATCTCTTAACTTTAAAATTACTTTTACACTGCTGCTCTAAAAGCTAAATGATTACTTTGTGCCAGACTCAGAAAACTCCATTACACTGGTAAGGTTATAATGCAAAACAGTCTTATTTTTTCCACACCCTAGAAATTTAAGAATTCTTTATTATTCAAACAGGAAATAACAAACTTTTATTGTCACTTACTAAAAAAGGTTTAAAATGGACCAATCAATGATATTAACAAGGCTATGAGGGAGGCATGATTGCTTTATAAACATTTTAACGTATCTTGGAATCATCGCTTGACATTCAAATATCTGACAGGCAAGGAAAAAATATTTCTTTTATTCAATAAATGTATTCGTTGTAGTATCTGAAGTTAGAAATATAGTGTTATTGAGTTACTAGACATACCTTCAAATATTGAAATTCGATTTCTATTATTTAATAATTAGATTTCTGATCATATAACATGGTTTTCTCTCAATTGATGGTTATTAATGAAACTTATTATATTTAGCATTGTAAGTAATATTACAGTTCAGTGGGATGGAAAAGATAGAGAATTTATGAATGATGTATGATTTTGGGTGGATCTTGACATATAGTCAGTTTTTTTAAAACACATTTTGTTTTTTAGAGGAGTTTTAGAATTACAGCAAAATTGAGCAGAAGGTATAGAGATTTCCCATATACTCCCTGCCCGGACACATGCATAGTATCCCCCATCATCAACATCTTCCACCATAGTGGTACACTTTTTCCAATTGATGAATATACATTGACACATCATTATCATCCAAAGTCAGTGGTTTACATTAGGGTTCACTCTTGGTGGTGTGCATTCTATGGGTTTAAACCAATTTATTATGATATGTTGCCACTATATGGACCATTTTCACCGTTCTGAAAATCCTCTATGTTCTGCCTGTTTATCTCTGCACCTCTCCACCCACCAACCCCTGGCAAATCCTGACATTTTTCCTGTCTCCATAGTTTGCCTTTCCTAGAATGTCATATAGTTGGAATCATATTGTATATAGCCATTTAAGATTGGCCTCTTTCTCTTAGTAATATGCATTTAAGGTTCCTCCATGTCCTTTCATGGTTTGATAGTTCAGTTCTTTTTAGTTCTGAATAACATTTTATAATCTGGATTTACCAGTTTATTTATCCATTCACCTACTGAAGAACATCTGGGTTGCTTCCAAGTTTGGGCAGTTATGAATAAATCTGCTATATAAACACCTGTGTATAGGTATTTTTGTCTATATGTTTTCAAATCCTTTGGATAAATATCAAAGAGAACGATTTTTGGATTGTTTAATTAGAGTATGCTTAGTAAGAATTTGTTTTTACAAATGATTTTATTGACATTATTTACATGATATATTTTATATTATCATCATAAAGATGTTTCCAAGATGTGATTTACTTATCTAATCTTAGACATTTATTATTATAAGTGAAGACACCATTGTACAATGCTTACTTTGAAGCCAGGACTAACATTAGACATTTTTTGTTAGGAAAGAGAGGATACATTTCAAAGCCTAGAAAAGCTGACCCAGAATATAGCAAGGGCCTTGGAGAGATCTATCAGGAATGGCTTCAATTCCCCAGTAGGGTTCCCTGGAGATCAGATTGTCAAGAGGAAGACCAAGTGTTAAATATAGGCTGATTGAGGACCATGAAAGTAACTGGAATATGGACTTTAGCACTAGGAAAAATAATCATTCAACAAAATGGAGGAACCTAATAGACACTACATCTTAAGAATCAAGGGATCAATCCAAGAAGAAGATATAACAATTGTAAATATTTATGCATCTCACATAGGAGCACCTCAATACATAAGGCAAATGCTAAAAGCCATAAAAGGGGAAATCAACAGTAACACAATCATAGTGGGGAACTTTAACACCCCACTTTGACCAATGGACAGATCATCCAAAATGAAAATAAATAAGGAAACACAAGATTTAAATGACACATTAAAAGAGATGGACTTAATTGATATTTATAGGACATTCCATCCAAAAACAACAGAATACACTTTCTTCTCAAGTGCACACAGAACATTCTCCAGGATAGATCATATCTTGGGTCACAAATCAAGCCTTGGTAAATTTAAGAAAATTGAAATTGTATCAAGTATCTTTTCTGACCACAATGCTATGAGACTAGATATCAATTAAAGGAAAACAAATCTGTAAAAAATACAAACACATGGAGGCTAAACAATATGCGAATAAATAGCCAAGAGATCACTGAAGAAATCAAAGAGGAAATCAAAAAATATCTAGAAAAAAATGCCAATGAACGCATGACACAAAACCTTTGGGATGCAGCAAAAGCAGTTCTAAGAGAGAAGTGTATAGCAATAAAATCCTACCTCAAGAAACAAGAAAAATCTCAAATAAACAACCTAACCTTGCACCTAAAGCAATTAGAGAAAGAAGAACAAAAATACCCCAAAGTTAGCAGAAGAAAATAAATCATAAAGATCAGCTCAGAAATAAATGAAAAAGAAATGAAGGAAACAATAGCAGAGATCAATAAAACTAAAAGCTGGTTCTCTGAGAAGGTAAACAAAATTGATAAACCGTTAGCCATTCTCATCAATAGAAAAAGGGAGAAGACTCAAATCAACAGGATTAAAAATGAAAAAGGAGAAGTAACAACTGACACTGCAGAAATACAAAGGATCATGAGAGATCACTACAAGCAACTACATGCCAGTAAAAGGGACAACCTGGAAGAAATGGACAAATTCTTAGAAAAGCACAACCTTCCAAGATTGAACCAGGAAGAAGTAGGAAATATCAGCAGACCAATTACAAGCAGTGAAATTGAAACTGTGATTAAAAATCTTCCAGCAAACAAAACCACAGGACCAGATGGCTTCACAGGTGAATTCTATCAAACATTTAGAGAAGAGCTAAAACCTATCCTTCTCAAACTCTTCCAAAGTATAGCAGAGAGAGAAACACTCCTACACATTCTACAAGGCCACCATCACCCTGATACCAAAACCAGACAAAGATGTCCCCCAAAATGAAAATTACAGGCCAATATCACTGATGAACATAGATGCAAAAATCCTCAACAAAATACTAACGAACAGAATCCAACAGTACACTAAAAGAATCATACACCATGATCAAGTGGGCTTTATCCCAGGAATGCAAGGATTCTTCAATATATGCAAGTCAATCAATGTAATAAACCATATTAACAAAGTTCTGATGAAAGAAATTAAAGATGATACAAACAGATGGAGAGATATACCATGTTCTTGGATTGGAAGAATCAACATTGTGAAAATGACTATACTACCCAAAGCAATCTACAGATTTAATGCAATCCCTATCAGACTACCGATGGCATTTTTCACAGAACTAGAACAAAAATTTCACAATTTGTATAGAAATACAAAGACCCCAGATAGCCAAAGTAATCTTGAGAGAGAAAAACGGAGCTGGAGGAATCAGGCTCCCTGCCTTCAGACTATACTACAAAGCTACAGTAATCAAGACAGTATGGTACTGGCACAAAAACAGAAATATAGATCAATGAAACAGGATAGAAAGCCCAGAGATAAACCCACGCACATATGGTCCCCTTATCTTTGATAAAGGAGGCAAGAATATACAATGGAGACAAGACAGCCTCTTCATTAAGTGGTGCTGGGAAAACTGGACAGCTACATGTAAAAGAATGAAATTAGAACACTCCCTAACACCATACACAAAAATAAACTCAAAATGGATTAAAGACCTAAAGGTAAGGCTAGACACTATAAAACTCTTAGAGGAAAACATAGGCAGAACATTCTATGACATAAATCACAGCAAGTTCCTTTTTGACCGACCTCCCGTAGAAATGGAAATAAAAACAAAAAGAAATAAGTGGGACCTAATGAAACTTAAAAGCTTTTGCACAGCTTTGCTGTGCAAAAATAGGCAGAAGACCTAAATAGCCATAGAAAGAAACAAAATTGAGTTATTTGTAGTGGTGTGGATGGACCTAGAGTCTGTCATACAGAGTGAAGTAAGTCAGAAAGAGAAAAACAAATACCGTACGCTAACACATACATATGGAATCTAAGTAAAAAAAGAAAAAAAATGGTTCTGAAGAACCTAGGGGCAGGACAGGAATAAAGACGCCAACGTAGAGAACAGACTTCAGGACATGGGGAGGGGGAAGGGTAAGCTGGGACGAAGTGAGAGAGTAGCATTGACATATATACACTACCAAATGTAAAATAGATAGCTAGTGGGAAGCAACTGCATTGCACAGGGAGATCAGCTCGGTGGTTTGTGACCACCTGGAAGGGTGGGATAGGGAGGGTGGGAGGGAGATGCAAAAGGGAGGGGATATGGGGATGTATGTATACATATAGCTGATTCACTTTGTTATACAGCAGAAACTAACACAATATTGTAAAGCAATTATACTCCAATAAAGATCTTTAAAAAAAAAAGACTGAATATATGTACATATAAAAATAAATAAAGTGGGAAATGTTGGGCTTTGAAAAAAAAAACTAAGAAAAATATTCTTTCTTAAGTGTTTTCAAAGTATGGAAAGGAAAAGTTGCAGAATAATAGGTCACAGCCTTTTTCATCCTTTCTGTCTCAAGTGAGGGTTATCCTAGAAATTTAGAGACATAGAATCTACTGTTGAGAGCAAGTGGGTTCAGCTACATGGAGAAGAATGATGCTGGGACTAGAGGGTCAGGCAAAGCCCAGTCAGTACATCCCAGTTTAGCTATTACTGGAAATGTAAGCATTTAGCCTTGGGTTTTATGTGGGAAAATGATAAAAATCTCTGTTTTCATGACTGGAAAGAGTTGTTACAGCTAATATAGTTGTCAGTGGTTTATTGGACCATGTCTTATATGCCTTTGCTGGTAACCAAAATTGTCCATGTATCCTATTAACAGAATGGATTTCTGTTACCGTTTCAATGTCATTCTTTTAAGAGTTTAAAAGAATGAGTTTATTAGCATGCTTAGCACACTTTCTCCTGATATTTTTTTAATAAATTTATTTATTTCGTTTTTGGCTGTGTTGGGTCTTCATTGCTTAGCACGGGCTTTCTCTAGTTGCCGTGATCAGAGGCTACTCTTTATTGCAGTGTAAGGGCTTCTCATTGCAGTGTCTTCTCTTGTTGCGGAGCACCAGCTCTAGGTGCACGGGCTTCAGTAGTTGTGGCACTCAAGTTTAGTAGTTGTGGCTCGCGGGCTCTAGAGCGCAGGCTCAGCACTCGTGGCGCGCGGGCTTAGTTGCTCCGTGGCATGTGGGATCTTCCCAGACCAGGGCTTGAATCTATGTCCCCTGCATTGGCAGATGGATTCTTAACTACTACTCCACCAGGGAAGCCCTCTGCTGATATTTTCTTAAGTCACTACAGAAAGACAGAAATTAGGGAGAACCTGCTCTGTATGACCTAGTTTCTTCTCTGAGATGACTGTGGCACTAAAATATACACATGTGAAAGAGCTAGTGTCTCTGTGTCATGGAGTATTGCAGACAAAGTCTTAGCTGATTGTACCTTCTGCACTCAGTTTCCTACAGGTGTTTCAGCAATGGTAAGAGCAAGGCGATGCTAGTATTTAACACTGGGTTGATATCCTTGTTCAGTGTAGGAATTATTAGATTAGTTTCTCAAAATATGCTTGTAAAATTAGGCAGGAGCTAGATGCCAAGTAGATTTGCTCCTTGCCATTTCAGCCTCTGATAATGAGGCTATCTTACAGTATTTCTCTTTGCTGAAAATAAACATAAGTGTTTTTCTTAATGAGTAATTGATGGTCCAGGCTAATGGTTTCAAAATGACAGTTCAATTCCACCTGCTTAAAATCCCTGACATCTATTGAAATAAATGTATGTGAAACCAAGGAGAAAAAACCCCACTAAATTATTAAATCCAGCAAGTGGGTAAAGGTACTATCAACTGGCTAGAAATATTAATGGATATCTAAAAATACGTTGCAGATTGAATTATATTGTGAGACAAACAAAACTGGTTGGTATCAAAAATAGGTAGGGACAGGAAACTTGGAAACGTGAATAGAACACAGTACCAGAATAGTACCACAAACTTAAGGCAGTAGAGACTTATAGAAATCTTATAGTACGGAGCAGTGTGTGGAGCCTGAACCAAAGGAATGCTACAACGGCAGAATTGAGTAGTTATGACAGATCATGTTGTGCACGAAGGCTTTAAAATATTTACTGTCTTGTCCTTAAAAGAATGTTTGCCAATCACATAGAGGATTCAATTCATTTTTATACGTTGACCTTGTACCCTAGAATTTTGCTAAACTTATTAATCAATACTCATGTTTTCTTTCTAGAGCATTTTAGATTTTCTGTGTATGCAGTTATGCTATCTTATAATAATGACAACTTTGCTCTTTGGGTCCCAATCTTTGTACGTCTAATTCTTTCTCTCGTTGTACTGTGTAGTTCTTCCAGTTGAATAGAAGTAGTGATAGTGAATATTCCGGGGAGGATAATTCAGTATTTGGCATATAAGTATAGATTTAGTTTCTTTTTTTTTAGAGATACCTTTTCTCAGAGTAGGAATTTTCTTCTTTCGTTGGTACTTAGCTATAATCATACAAATATATATATATATACACACACACACACACACACACACACATATACCACATATACGATGTATCTCTAAAACATTGGTTTGTAAAAATTAATGATTTTTTATTAAAAATTACTGCTTAAATATAATACAAGCATTTATGCACAAACATGTATACATACATATGAATATATATGTGGGGTATGTAAAGGATATTTGTGGAAGGATATACAAGAAAACAGATTAGTGTTTATGTCTTTTAAGTGGGATAAAAAATCTTAGAGTAAAACTGATTTTTTTATTCTCTACCCTTTCGTACATGTACGTTATACAGTCTTTTTATTTTTTTCATAAAAGTGATCATAATGAGATAAGTTTTTTAAAAAGTATATTCCACAACATTATATATACCTCATGATTAGAAATATAAATAAATTTCATTTTTACTGAGTGTTTTTACTTAAATTCTTACAGATCCCTTAGGATATACCAGGAACTCTAACAGGTGCTTTACACATTGTAACTCATGTTCATATAAAAATATTGAAAAGAAACAAGCCTCAAATACTCAGAATGTCATCCTGCATGTATTGGATTGTGAACAAATTATTTTTTGTTTTCTATACTTTCAAATTAAATTACATTCATTATTAAAATTCATATTAATTAACATTTTAGGAAGTGTTAATTTACTCTTCTACTTAATGTGAATAGACAACAGGCATCTTTCATTTGTGCAGATATTTTATGATTTCTGTTTTCCAGCTAAGAATAATGTGGTGATGTCTTTGCATTGGGGATTTATTTTTAAATTTTGGAGTTTGAAGTCCTCAGATTTTAGGTTCTGTTTAGACTTGATTTGATTATGCTGTTATTTGTCATGGTTTTTATCTGTGTGCCTAGGCACCTTTTATTTTTTAGGTCCAATTATCAGAGTTGTTTAGAGACTGTAGAAAGGATTGAGCATTGAGACTGATGCCTTTATGTGGCAGTTTGTTATGTCTCACACCTATGCTTCTCTGGCAACAAAAACAAGATTTATTAAGGAGAGGATATGGAATGGTCATTATAAATACATTTTCACTCAGCGGGAGGCGTGGAGTGGAGTCATTCACTGTGTACTCCAGTCACTAAGTCAGTGTTCTAATCTCATGTCAAAAGGATGCAGCTAAAGAAAATTTGTATAAGCAACTGTCTCATCCACATTGCACAATGTGATTATAGGTACTTTACAACGTATATATCTATTATGTTTGAAAAAATATTAACCCATTAAAACTAGCTCACCTGTCAGATGTTGATAGTTATGATTTAACAAACATGCTTCTTCAAAAGCTTAGGAAGTGCCATAGAAACTGAGAAGATATAATGGCCACAGGAAATATCTCAAAATATTCCTATTAGTCCTCTGTCCCTTTATTTTACCTGAATGTTTAAAATTATTTATTCTGTGGAAATGCAAATATTGTTCTACCACCTGCTGATATCTGCTTTTCTTTAACCCGATTTGCCGCTGGGTTATTACCACTGTGCTTAACGTGATAATAACCTAGACTCTTTTTTTTGAAGAAAGTGACTTCTATTGCCATTGCTGAAAAAGCTTTTTCCTCTACTGCTTGTCACGTCTTACTGTTGCAAAGCATGTTTCGTTTGATCTTAATTATTGCTTCAGGCAAAACAGGTGGACTCACTTCCTTGTTTTGAGCTACAGCAGATCAGGGTTTTGCGATGATGGGTAAACCTGAAGCCTTCATAAAGCTGAGGGTTTTGTGTGCAAACTTTTCTCATTTTGCACCTGTCATTTTTAATCACGGTTCATCATAGCTACTTCATGTCGTGTAGCCGCATGACCACCAGAATGACGCTTATCATTACAAATAAGAACCCAGTTTGAGTTCTTACCTGCATTTGGAGGGGAGAAGGATGTTTGAGGGAAAACCAAAGAGAAAAACAATTGGTTTTATAACACATTTTAAGGTGTTCCATATACTTTCATTCTTACTTCACTACTTCAGGTCTGACTATACACATATGGATATTTAAATGTATTTTAGAAAGGAACTTTGATAAGTGATAATTGGAAGAATATATAAAGAATGATTGGATGACCAGTAGTGATGGCTGATACGTAATTTGTTAATCTTCTCCATTAAAAAAATAATAAAAATAGGGCTTACCTGGTGGCGCAGTGGTTGAGAGTCCGCCTGCCGATGCAGCGGACGCGGGTTCGTGCCCCGGTCTGGGAAGATCCCACATACCGCGGAGCGGCTGGGCCCGTGAGCCATGGCCACTGAGCCTGCGCATCCGGAGCCTGTGCTCCGCAACGGGAGAGGCCACAACAGTGAGAGGCCCGCGTACCGCAAAAAAAATAAAATAAATAAATAAAATAAAAATAAAGCAAATGGAAATAAAACAAAAAATGACTTAGTTGACTCAATATGATATTTTATATATTGTATATGCATGTATATATTTATGACATATGTATATCACATTGTATATGTATGATGCATGCATATATGTAATTTATATCCAAATTATTTAGGATTCAAAATATTTATTACACTCTTTGATGCAACTCTAATTATATAGAAATATTACCTTGGGTATTATGTGGAACTCATTTAAAACACAACAGAGTAGAAAATTAAATGCACACATACACATATGCAAAAACTGATATCATATGTACTGAACTGTATGTACAAGGGATGGTTCAAGATAGTTGGGCAATGCATAGCTTACTACTTCCATTTAATTCTTTGGGGTTTCCTACATTTTCTGTTATAGATATGTATTACATAAAATGAGGAAAATAAGGTTATTTGACAAAAGATAAATTTAACCTCATACAAATCATTCTGACAAAAGTGAAGATGTGAGGTTAATTCAAACTCCACCGAATCTAGGAAAATAAACATGAGGCAATCTTTTTTATAGGGAAGTAATTGACCTGGGCAGTTAGTAGTTTGAAATAACTACACAGGTGAAAGGTGATATTATCAAAATATAGCCCCAAATTATGGGAGACAGATTTGAAACAATTTAGAGGAAAGATATAAAAGAGTCTGGGCATGAGATACTGTAAAGAAAAGTGATTTAAGTTTTCTTTTTTCTGATGTGAATTTTACTTTGGTATCTTAGATGACCTCAAAGAGGAAGCACATAGTAGTTCTAAAAATGCAAGTTCTGAGAGAGGTCTATATAATTTTTAATGATTAGGCAAAATAATAGGAAGAAGGACTTACAAATAAAGAAGTATGTAAGAGAAATTATGTATTTATATCTCCATAATTTTTATTACATAATCTCCAGGACGTGTACTAACCGTATTGTATAAGTTTATTAAAAATGATGATTTCAGAGACAAAACAATGAGTTGGTATAGCTCATAAATTATTTCTATCTTGAGGCTGCTGAGTAATTATCAACCTCAAAGTTTTGAATTTTTCAATGATCAGAAATCAAGACTTGTAATAATACTAAAATGTAGCTCTAACCCAGAGCTTTCTTAAATCTGTCACTTTCAATTTTTGTATCTAAAGAAATCCACAAAATCATTTTGTGATCATTTAAGTGCATTTTTCAAGTGAATGTTATTCATGTTTGATATTAATAACTTATGCCTGAATGCAGAAATGATGTGGATTGATCCAGTAGATAGTTTCTTGCTGTTCTTTTCATTGTGTATCTTTTGATAATTGTTAGTATGAGGATGAAATATATATATATCTACTATCTTTATTGGACTATGAGTTTAGAAACTTTGCTGGGATAATCATTGTATTCAATTTTCCTTTGATTTTCTCAGTTCTCTTTGTACCAGCTGTGCTCAGTAAACATGTGTTAAATTGAAAAAATAAAAAGAGAATCATTTATTTAGAATACAGATTTACAAATATCTGCATTCACCTTAACAAAGCAATGATTCTATGTATAAGACCCAGTGACTGCAAAAAGTAGTTAATGGTTTTAAATATTCACATTACATA
Organism: Neophocaena asiaeorientalis asiaeorientalis; assembly: GCF_003031525.2. Lineage (NCBI taxonomy): Eukaryota > Metazoa > Chordata > Mammalia > Artiodactyla > Phocoenidae > Neophocaena > Neophocaena asiaeorientalis. The sequence goes on along the minus strand of NW_020174042.1, from coordinate 480,518 downwards.
GTTTCTGCATGGAATTGCTCACACACCAGATTCTGTGTCACTGAGAGCATTGAGAACACCAAATGCAATTAAAAATAAACCACCTGATGTTGCAGTCGAATTGCCACTAGACATAGCGCTTAAGCAATTTTAGAAATGTAGGTGTGCGTGTATAATGATGCCCCCTTAGAACTCTTTTTAGATGTTATCCAGTGTGAATATAAATCCACAACATCCCATAGGTAGAGAGCAGACTTTTTCTTTTTTTCAATTTAAATTTTATTTTCAAATTACCTTTTTTTTGGGGCATTATACAGAATAGTATTGACAATTTATGAAGCTATCTATAGCTTAACTTATGCTATAACTTCTGTTCTGTATGAAATTCCTGCTTTCTCTATGGATTTCTTTTTCCAGATAGGATTGGAATGAGCTTTAAATAGGAAAATTATACTCTAAGGATACAATTAAAGTCAATTTCATCTGAGAAATGGGCAGTGTTTTTTAAGTTAAAATACAGTAAATCATCATGTATGTTATTTCACTTGAAATAATTCATCTAATACACTTTATTTCTTCATCATTACTACCTCTGTTTTCACCTTTAGGAACACTTAATTCTCCATCTTCTTGTGTCTTTACAGATGAATATTTACTTTGTCAAGGTTTATAGTTGCTTATAGTTGGAGGGTTAGTTTGGAACCAGTTATGCTAGAAATAAACATTCTATCTCCTATGAAAATTTTAGAGGTGAAGCTTTTACATAGTTTCTAATTAGTGATATCTGGATAATAAAACAAAAGAGGATGTGAAATGAATATGTCCTTTTTAATTTTTAAGACTACTGTATTTGGGGTTGTAGTGATGACATTGATATTTATTTACTATTCCTACTCGAAAACAAGAAAAGGATTATAGCTTTTATCTAGTATAATTTGTAATAGTATATATTTTTTAGATGTCTTTGCTATTTTTTAATGGATAGGAGATTAAGTTGTATTGTGAGAGTATATGGGCTTTCAGATTCAAATATATCATGGTTAAAGTTCCATTTATGTTAATTACAATGTGTATATTCTTCAAATTACTTAAACTTCCTAAGCTTTCATCTCATTTTACAAGTAGAAGTAATGATTGTTAGTTCAGATTCTCTTGTTAAGATTAAATGAGTAGGGCTTCCCTGGTGGCGCAGTGGTTGAGAGTCCGCTTGCCGATGCAGGTGACACGGGTTCGTGCCCCGGTCCGGGAAGATCCCACGTGCCGCGGAACGGCTGGGCCCGTGAGCTGTGGCCGCTGAGCCTGCACGTCCGGAGCCTGTGCTCTGCAACGGGAGAGACCACAACAGTGAGAGGCCCGCGTACCGCAAAAAAAAAAAAGATTAAATGGAAGTGAAAGTGTCTGGTAGATTTGCTGGTAAAGATGGCACTGATTCATTATAGTTTTTATCTTTGTATTGTGACAAGTTATTTTGTAAATCGGATAATAATTTTGCTTAGGTAGATCGATCACAATTGCAGGAATGACTTATTTCCATTTTTGATTAGTCTTCATTTGCAGTGGCTGAAAATTGTTTTTATTTTTAAACATAACATAATTCCCTTGCAATAGCTATTCACATTGCTGATCAACTTGTTAAATATCTTTAAAAAGTCATTGAGAAGAGTCAGTGGAGCTCCAGAGATGTAAAATTAAACAGTGATTCCTTTTGTATATTGTAATGCAGTGGAAATCAGTGGGAAGGTGAATTGTTGATAGTGTAATTGTTATTAGATGCATATACTTTATGCTTATACATACTTTCCCTGATTCCATCTGATATTATTCAGTAAAAGCACTGGCACACATCTGAGGAATCTAAGACACAAAGTTTAAGTAGGCCTAGAATTACATAATGTCAGAGCCAGAACTTGGAGAGAGATAGGGAGCCTAGATTACAGTTTTGCCATTTCTGTATGGGCCAGGATCCATGGTAAGGGATATTTGAAACTGTGGGTTACATGGAGAAGCACTAAGGATAAAACAATGCATTTGGATAAACTGATAGACGATTAATATTTTAAATACCTAAGACATATGTGTGCAAAATGAATTTAGAGGTTAGGTGATGTGACTGCTACTGCTTGAAAAATAAGCTCTCTCTTTCCTGATATTAAAATCTATAGGACCAGTCTCCTCTTAGTGCCAGTAGCAAAACAAATAACACTGTCCATGCTATGTCCATTTCTTGTTTCCTCAGAAGTACTTCTCATGGGTGGTAATTACATATTTAGATCAGACAATATTTTTTTAGTTTGTTTTGGGGTTAAGTTACTCTAAAGTTTGTTCAGTTACCCCAAGGTTTATTTCCTTCCAATTCATCTCCTATGAAAAGAATACACATTTTATATATACTATGACTAAAAATTTATATAGAAAAGCAACAGAAGAGAACCAACATTATATTTTTACCAACTTTTTTTTTTTTTTTTTTTAAGCTCTGGAAGAGAGGAGGTGAATAATAAATAGATGCACTGAACTTGAGGGAAAGGTGTATTTCTGTGTTAAAGATTGAAATGGAAGTTGCAAACATAATTCAGGTTTACTGCACACATGTAGCAAATTTTTAAGGAACAAAACGTTTATTACATCAAGGACAGCACGAGACAATGGTCTTAAGGGCTTTAATAATAACCGTGAAAAATCTTCACCATGATATATTAGCTGTGACATGTCTTACAAAGTGTCATGTAGAACTTGCTGAATTGTATCACTGAAGGCTGCAATCCTTAGAACAGTGTTCTTCAAATGTAGGTCGTTGTGTTCGTTTGTATAATCAGAAGTAGTCAGAGAGCTTTTATGATGCTCAAACAAAAAAAAAAATGAAAACCATATTATTAATTCATTTTAAGATATAGCTCATAATAGTTACAGCATAAGTGACCCTCTTATCCAAATGTCAGTTAATAAAGAGTGAACCTTGAAAAGTCTGGGAGTTCAGTTGTTTATAATATATTTGATACGAAGAAGTGTGTTACTTAAAATACTGCTTGGTGTTACATTTTATCTATTCTGGACAGTAGTGTGGTTTGAACAAATGAGGGTAATAACGATATAGCATTGTAGTAGCGGAAGTAGTAGAAATAAAAGCCAACATTTACTGTGCTTTTCATATGTGTCAGTTAAAAACATTTAATGTTGACCTTAAATATGTCTGTGAAAGACAGGGTAAGATTTTGGAGAGAATAGAAGCACGCAGAGATTTGTTGCTGAACTGCAGCTTCTTTTTCTAAAGGAAGTTACCACTTTTCTCAATACTGGCAAGTGACTAAGAATTTTGAGCTTTGTCTGGGCAAAGGTCATTGTCGCAGGGCAAGTAATAGGTCTGACAGAACTACAGTTACTATATTAAAGATTTGCAGGGCCTCTAATGTACTTATCATTTTCTTAAAAGTTATTCACTGAAATATGAAGTTATATTAGAAGGAAGCTAAGAATTATAAGCAGGATATATGAAAAGGATAACAGCATTTAAAAAAATATTCTTCCACTGCCAAGGACCCTGAGATTGTAGTTCAGGACCTACTGGGAAAGGAGGAAGACTTTCCATTGAACATATCAAGCTTTCTGTTTAAAGAGTGTGCTTTTTTTTTTTTTTTTTTGGTTCCACATATAAGTGAGATTATACAGTATTTATCTTTTTCTCACTTATTTCACTTAGCATAATGCCCTCAAGTTTCATGCATGTTGTCACAAATGGCAGGATTTCCTGCGTTCTCATGGCTGAGTAATATTCCATATGCACACATAATGTGTGTGTGTGTGTGTATAATTTATCAATTCACCCATTGATAGACACTTAGGTTGTTTCCATGTGTAAAGAAACAGGGAGTACAATGGTGGTTGCCAGGGGCTGGGAAGTGGGGTAAATAGGGAGATGTTGGTCAAAGGGTACAGAGTTCCAGCTATAAGATGAATAAGTTCTGGAGATCTTATATTCAGTGTGATATAGTTAACAACACTGTATTATATATTTGAAATTTGCTAAGAGAGTAGATCTTAAATGTGCTTACCACACACACACACACACACACACACACACACACACACACAAATGTAATTATGTGAGGTGAGGCCTTAACTAACTATATCATGGTAACCATTTCACAATATTTTTTGTACCAAATCATCACGTTGTACTCCTAAAACTTACAGAATCTTATATGTCAATTATATCTCAGAAAATCTGGAAGTAAAAAGAACACAGGAGGTTTGATTTGCATTTCTCTAATAATTAGTGATGTTGAGAATATTTTCATGTGCTTTTTGGCTATCTGTTTTAATCTCTTCTTTTACATGTACCTGTCCAGTTTTCCCGGCACCACTTATTGAAGAGGCTGTCCTTTCTCCACTGTACATTCCAGCCTCCTTTATCATAGATAAGGTGACCATATGTACATGGGTTTATCTCTGGACTTCCTATCCTGTTTCATTGTCCTGCTACTTTACCAGATTCATTGATTAGCTCTAGTAGTTTTCTGGTAGCATCTTTAGGATTCTCTATGTATCCTGCATCTGCAAACAGTGACAGCTTTACTTATCCATGAGCACTTGAGAAAAATGTGTATTCTGTTGTTTTTGGATGGAATGTCCTATAAGTATCACTTAAGTCCATCCTGTTTAATGTATCTTTTAAAGCTTGTGTTTCCTTATTTATTTTCATTTTGGATGATCTGTCCATTGGTGAAAGTGGGGTGTTAAAGTCTCCTACTATGAATGTGTTACTGTTGATTTCCCCTTTTATGGCTGTATTTGCCTTATGTATTGAGGTGCTCCTATGTAGGGTGCATATATATTAACAACTGTTATATCTTCTTCTTGGATTTATCTTTGATCATTATGTAGTGTCCTTTGCTTCTTGTAATAGTCTTTATTTTAAAGTCTATTTTGTCTGATACGAGAATTGCTACTTCAGCTTTCTTTTGGTTTCCATTTTCATGGAATACCTTTTTCCATCCCCTCACTTTCAGTCTGTATGTGGCTCTAGGTCTGAAGTGGGTCTCTTGTAGACATCATATATATGGGTCTTGTTTTTGTATCCATTCAGCCAGTCTGTGTCTTTTGGTGGGAGCATTTAATCCATTTACATTTAAGGTAATTATTGAAATGTATGTTCCTATTCCCATTTTCTTAATTGTTTTGGGTTCGTTATTGTAGGTCTTTTCCTTCTTTTGTGTTTCTTGCCTAGAAAAGATCCTTTAGCATTTGTTGTAAAGCTGGTTTGGTGGTGCTGAACTCTGTCAGCTTTTGCATGTCTGTAATGGTTTTATTTCTCCATCAAATCTGAATGAGATCCTTGCTGGGTAATCTTGCTTGTAGGTTTTTCTCCTTCATCACTTTAAATATGTCCTGCCAGTCCCTTCTGGCTTGCAGAGTTTCTGCTGAAAGATCAGCTGTTAACCTTATGGGGATTCCCTTGTGTGTTATTTGTTGTTTTTCCCTTGCTGCTTTTAATATGTTTTCTTTGTATTTACTTTTTCACAGTTTGATTAATATGTCTCTTGGCGTGTTCATCCTTGGATTTATCCTCTATGGGACTCTCTGTGCTTCCTGGACTTGATTAACTATTGCGGAGCACAGGCTCCAGACGCGCAGGCTCAGCAGTCATGGTTCACGGGCCCAGCCGCTCCGCAGCATGTGGGATCTTCCCGGACCGGGGCACGAACCCGTGTCCCCTGCATCGGCAGGCGGACTCCCAACCACTGTGCCACCAGGGAAGCCCCTGTTCTAGAGTATTTTTAATTGTATTTATTGTGTTGTTCATCGTTGCTGGTTTCATCTTTAGTTCTTCTAGGTCCTTGTTAAATGTTTCTTGCATTTTGTCTATTCTATTTCCAAGATTTTGGATCATCTTTACTATCATTATTCTGAATTCTTTTTCGGGTAGACGGCCTATTATCTGCATCGGCAGGCAGACTCTCAACCACTGCACCACCAGGGAAGCCCGTTCTGGTGGGTTTTTATCGTGCTCCTTCATCTGCTGTGTTTTTCTGTCTTCTCATTTTGCTTATCTTACTGTGTTTGGGGTCTCCTTTTTGCAGGCTGCAGGTTCGTAGTTCCCGTTGGTTTTGGTGTCTGTCCCCAGTGGCTAAGGTTGGTTCAGTGGGTTGTGTAGGCTTCCTGGTGGAGGGGACTAGTGCCTTGTTCTGGTGGATGAGGCTGGTTCTTGTCTTTCTAGTGGGCAGGTCCACGTTTTGTGGTATGTTTTGGGGTGTCTGTGGACTTAGGATTTTAGGCAGCCTCTCGGATAATGGGTGGGGTTGTGTTCCTGTCTTCCTAGTTGTTTGGCATAGGGTGTCCAGCACTGTAGCTTGCTTGTCGTTGAGTGAAGCTGGGTGCTGGTGTTGAGATGGAGATCTCTGGGAGATTTTCGCCGTTTGATGTTGTGTGGAGCTGGGAGGTCTCTTGTGGACCAGTGTCCTGAAGTTGGCTCTCCCACCTCAGAGGCACAGCACTGACTTCTGGCTCCAGCACCAAGAGCCTTTCATCCACATGGCTCAGAATAAAAGGGAGAAAAAGTAGAAAGAAAGAAAGAAAGAAAGAAAGAGGATAAAAGAAAATAAAGTAAGATATAATTAAAATAAAAAATAATTATTAAGTAAAAAAAATTTTTTTTAAAGTAAAAAACAGAAAACAGACGGATAGAGCCCTAGGACAAATGGTGAAAGCAAAGCTATACAGACAAAATCTCACACAGAAGCATACCCATATATTCACCAAAAGTCGAAAAGGGGAAAAAATAATAAATCTTGCTCTCAAGGTTCACCTCCTCAGTTTGGGATGATTCGTTGTCTATTCAGGTATTCCACAGATGCAGGGTACATCAAGTTGATTTTAGAGATTTAATTCCCTGCTCCTGAGGCTTCTGGGAAAGATTTCCCTTTGTCTTCTTTGTTTGCACAGCTCCCTGGGCTCAGCTTTGGATTTGGCCCCACCTCTGCGTGTAGGTCGCTGGAGGGCGTCTCTTCTTCGCTCAGACAGGATGGTGTTAAAGGAGCAGCTGATTCGGGGGCTCTGGCTCACTCAGGCCGGGGGGAGGGAGGGGCACAATGCGTGGCGAGCCTTCGGCGGCAGAGGCCGGCATGACGTTGCACCAGCCTGAGGTGCGCTGTGCGTTCTCCCGGGGAAGTTGTCCCTGGATCCCAGGACCCTGGCATTGGCGGGCTGCACAGCGTCCCCAGAAGGGAGGTGTGGATAGTGACCTGTGCTCGCACACAGGCTTCTTGGTGGCAGCAGCAGCAGCCTTAGCGTCTCATGCCTGTCTCTGGGGTCCGCGCTGTTAGCCGCAGCTCGCGCCCGTCTCTGGAGCTCCTTTAAGCAGCGCTCTTAATCCGCTCTCCTCGTGCACCAGGGTAAATATATTGTTGTTTACCCTTTTTGGAAGCCCTAAATGAATTTCATAATTGTTTCATTATCTGCAATATGTGATACCTCCATGGCCATTCTGGTGATTTTGACACATGGCTTTTTTAACAAAACAAAAAGCAAAATGAAGAGATAGGTGAAGTCATGTAATGAACCTATATGCATTTGTATATAAAGAAAAATGTCTCTTGAAATAATACTGTTTTGTGGTTCCATTGCCGTTTTAAGCAGTGTAAATAATGTCATCTGCTTCAAACGTGTAAGTGCTGAGACTACAAAGCATGCTTTGCTAAAAATCAAAACAGAGGCAGAGCAGAGTTTAGCAATAAAAGATGATTGTGATGTGTCTCCAATGCATTCTTCCTCTATCTGTTAGCCTTAATTCTATTATCCTGTCTTTTAGAAAGGATATATAAGTGCATGATAAAATGTAGACCATTGTTGAGAGAGCCACTTGAGCGGTACATTCTCCTTGCTTTATGATAGCCAGTCTCTAAATATATAATCTCTCTAATCACATATGCTTAGGAGGAACTTCACATATAACATACTAGTATAACATACTCTATAACACAGATACTATTTTGGTGCTTGGAGTCACATATATTCTCAAGAAAACTTTTTGATGGAGCCCTGATGTGTTTGTTCTTGATTCCATTAGGATTCTTTTCAGTTAGTAAATATTTAACAGCAAGTGTGTTTTATGAAACATGCACAGGAATCTTGAGTGAACTCATGATGAGAATTTCTTCCATGTTTACACAGAGCTCCTGAATAATGTAAGAATTTATACGCCTTTACCCATGCGTGGATTTATTGCATGTTCAGTGCAATTTGTGTGAGTCCATTGGGGATCTTGGAGTAAGGGCACTTTGTTTTGACTCACTTTTCTCCTTTCTCCCTTACTGATTCCATCATATTTTAGTGCAGTTTTTCTCCTCTCTCATGACTGTTTTCTTTAAAAAATCCCTGCTACCACCCTTGTTCTAGGACCATATCCGGTCATTCCTTTCCTACCAAATTAATTTCCTAACAGGCATTCATGGCTCCAGTTTCAATACTGAAGAGCCGAAGGGGAAGGATCATGTCTTCAGAACATTTATATTTTAAAATAGAATAGAAAAAGGCATTTGAAGGGGAAGGATTAAAAAAGCGAGAGAGAGGCAAATTTTCTGCAAAGGAAAATATATGTATATATACATGCATATATGCATATATAATGCATAAAGTACACAAATCATAGGATTCCAGCTCAATGGATCTTTGCAGAGTAAACACAGCCAACACCTGGATCATGAGATAATTACTAGTATGACTTCTGAAACTATGTCAAACTCTATATTTTTATGAAGAATGATTGTTTTGTGTCTGGCTTTTTCTGTTCAACCTTTGTGAGATTTTTCAATAATACTACCTGAAGTCATAATTCATTTATTTTAATTTCTGAATAGTATTTCACTGGACAAATATGCCACATTTTTAAAATCTATTTTACTGTCAGTGGACACTTTTGGATTGTTTACAGTTTTGAGATATTACTAATAGTTCTACTATGAATACTTATATTTTCTAAGGAGAAAACATACACACCCATTTCTGTTGGGCATTATATTTACTCAGAGTGGAATGCTTAGATCATGAGGCATATTCAGTTTTGAAAATATGCCAAACAATTTTCCAAAGTGGTTGTACTAGCAGCACATGAAAGTTCAACTTTCATCATCAGAAACATTAGGTATAGCACAGGGAGTCATATTCAATATCTAGTAATAACCTATAATGGAAAAGAATCTGAAAAATAATACATATATACATATATATAACTGAAGCACTTTGCTGCACACATGAAACATTAAAAATCAACTATATTTCAATTAACAGTTTTTGAAAATTAGGTATTTTCTACCTTTTTATGTTAGCCATTCTTGTGGATGTGTATTGGTATCTCATTGTGACTTTAATTTTTATTTCCCTTTGATTAATGTATTTGATTATTTTTTGTTTATTAACCATTAGGATTTTCACATTTACAAACTATCTGTTGTAGTAGTTAGTATTTTTCTCTATGTAGCTATCAGCTAAATAGCTCTAGTTAGTTACAGTTCTTTATTGAAGTATTTGCTTTTGTTGGTAAGAATTTTTTACACAGTATGAATATGAGCCCTTTGCGGGATGTACTGTTGACCCTTGAACAATGAAATGTGCATATAACTTCATATTCAGCTCTCTGAGTCTGCGTTTCTGCATCTGTAGATTCAACCAAAAGCAGATCATGTAGTATCGTCATAGTATTTACAGAAAAAATTCTGTGTATAAGTGGACCCGTGTAGTTCAAACCCATGTTGTTAAAGGATCAACTGTATATTGTTGTCTCCACTGTGTGGCTTCTCTTATCTAAAATGACAAAGGAGCCATTATAAAGTAAGCAAGATATTTGAATAGATATTTCTCTAAAGAAGGCACAGAAATGCCAATAGGCACATGAAAGATTACCCAATGTCAGTAATCATTAGGGAAATGAAAATCAAAACAAAAAGAGATACCACTTATACCCTCTTGGAAGGCTAAAAAATAGAGAGAGATAATAACAAATGTTGTTGACAATGCTGAGAAAACAGAATAGCCATATGTATATTGCTGGTGATGTTGATAAGTGAAATACTTTGGAAAATGATTTTGCTATTCCTCGCAATATTAAGCATAGAGTTACCAAATGACCCAGAATTTGCACTCCTAGGTGTAAACCCAAGGGAAATGAGAGCACATATCCCACAAAAAAAATTGTCTTTGAATGTTTATAGCAGCATTATTTAAAATAGTCAAAAGGTGGAAAAAAGCCAAATGTCCATAAACTAAATGTGGCATAGCTGCACAATGGAATATTATTTGACAATAGAAAAGAATAAAATAAAGTACTGGTAATGCTGAAACATGGACGAACCTTGAAAACATTATGTTAATTGAAAGAAGCCTGTCACTAAAGACCACATTTGTATGATTTCATTTATATGAAATGTCCAGAATAGGCGAGTTCACAGAAACACAATCTAGATTAGTGGTTGTCAGGCACTTAGGAATGAAAGCAATCGAAGTGACTTCTAGTGAATATGGTTTGGGTGATGAATGCTCTAAAATTATATAGTGGTGATGGTTTTATAACTCTATGAATAAACTAAAAAACACTAAGTTTTATACTTTTAAAAGGTAGATGTTATGATATGTGTATTGTATTTCATTTCTGTTTAAAAAAGTACAACTGGAAACAACCTAAATAGCATCAGTGGGAGAATGAATAATGATCATGACATAACTACACAATGGAATGTTTAGACAATGCATATGCTGGAGTTATATATACAAACAGCATTGGATTTCAAAACAATGTTGAGTGGATAAGGAAAATTTAAGACATAGGGGAATGATAAATACTAGTGATTTTAATTTTAGTATTTAGTGAAAGAGAGAGATTGAGACATGGTACATAGGAATCTTCACCTGTGTTTGTAAGGTTTTTAATTCTTAAAATTATTGTGGCTATAGAGGATTTCATTGTATTTCTTTTATGGCTCTTATACTTCAATATTTTATAATTGAAAAAGAATAATGATATTAGAGGACAGGAGACTTAATGGTTAAAGTCAATTAAATTCAGGGTTATATGTTAAAATTATGTTCTTTTCGATTCATTAAGTAAAACAATTTTCTACACATAAGTAATAGAGGTCAATTAACTTTGAGAGCAACAAATCTGTAGCTTCATTAACATGAGTATTAAAGTTGAAGACAGCACCTTGCCAAATACTTTGAAAGGTGTCCAATGGTCTCAGATTTTTACTGCTTGTACATCAACCAAGAAGTATCAGCCATATTATAGTACCCTCTTTTCCAGGTAACTGCCATAAACATTCTGTACTTGCTCTAGCTCAGTGATTCGCCACCCTAGCTGCACATTAGAATCACCTGGGGAGATTTTTAAAACGTGCCCTCTAAGCCTCACCTGCAGATATTCAGATTTAATTATTTCAGGGTGAGACCTAAGCATTGGCTGCTTTTTAAAGCATTCCAGGTTATTGTAATGTGAGACCAGATTTGAGAGCCATTGCTCTAGACTTTCCACTCCCTACTTATTTCCTGTGCTCTCTGATTTCTTTTTCCAAATCCAGTTCTTTCTCTCTCTCTCTGGGGGTCTTTGGTATTGATGGCCTTTTTAGATCTCCTCTGTCGTGGACCTAGTTTCCTTTTGCTCTTGTCTACCCGGTTACTTTGATTTCAGCGTTCCCTACAGCTCTGTGAGAGAAATGCTTTCCTATATCTTATCTTCCCAAGCTAACCCTCATAGCTCATTCCTCCAGGGGAGTAGCTTTACATATTTGCTAATATTGCCATGTTGATGAGTAAAGAAATAAATATAAAATAAGCCTTTAAGGGACTTCCCTGATGGCACAGTGGATAAGACTCTGTGCTCCCATCGCAGGGGGCCCAGGTTCGATCCTTGGTCAGGGAACTAGATCCCATATGCATGCCGCAGCTAAGAGTTTGCATGCCACAACTAAGGAGCCCGCCTGCTGCAACTAAGACTCAGTGCAACCAAATAAAAAAAAAAAAGCCTTTAAATTTGGGTTTGATGTAATATCATGGTTGGTGTTTTGTTGAAAGAATATGCAAAGACTAAGGGTGACAGTATTCCTTGACTACTAACTCAACAGCATTTCTGATGACTCACAGAAACTCTGAGAGACATGCCCTCTTAGCTCAATACTTACTGTACTGCTCTCTATTTAAGATAATCTTCAACGTGGTTGCAAGCTTTAAATGCTGTTTTCCAGTTCACTGAGTGGCCAGACTATGTGGCCATGGTTAAAACGTAGATGAATGCAACCCAGGGAAGGTGATTAGAGGTTGCTGAGAATAGAAAACACGCATACTGGGCGCAAGTGGTACAGCATTTATTTACAGCAAGAGGAGAGAAAGAGTGTACAGGATTCAGCCATTTGCATCCCTTGGCCCCCCATCCATGGCCAGATTTCTGCTCTGCAGCCAACTGGGGTCTTGGAGTTGCACACACCTCCCCTGGCGCTGCCGTAGAAGGATACTCCTCCCCCATAAGATCTGAAATACAGAAAGGCGGGGTCATGCCTGAGGGTCATAGATGCACATGCTTATGCAGAACAAAGTAGTATAAACCAAGTCTGGAACAGGGAAAGATATTCTCTCACGAGCTGACAAACCCAGCACAGGCTGTGAGGGATCTTTGTCTCCCAACAAGGAAATGTTCTTGAGTATTAGAAAACAATAGTTAAATAACTATAATTCAAGCAATTAAAAATAATCATCATTACAAAGGCCAAGTATCTTTTGGATAACTGAGATACCTTCTGATTTTAAGTAATGAAAACCCACATTTTCACTTCTAGTCTATCTACAGTTGTGTATGAAATCCCCAGGTCCTAGATCAAAGAAAATTCTCCTTTGTTTACAGTTCCAATTTTCTACATGGTTTTAGCACTTGATTGAGGATGTGAGTGGAAACGTGGAATTTGTGCAAACCATATAAATTTTGGTTCTGTCATTTAGCCTTGTGGTTTTGGATATATGTTTTAGCCTCTTAACTGTGTGCGCAATAAATGGGAGTAATAATGTCTAATTCAAAGATTTGTTTTGAGGATTAAATGATATATTCCTAAAACTAGCAGAGTGCTTAGTACAGAATAGATCTTTAATAAGTATGACCCTTCTATGATTTACATGCTTCCTTCTTTCCTTTTACATCCAGTACACATTGTCATCTCTACTGATGATCCACATGGACCCTCAAACTTAATGTTCCTTTAATTCTTATTTTCATAAATCTTAATATTCATAGTCAGTGCCAGGAAGTTAAACAATTCTATCCTAAGATTTTTTCTTCAATTAAAAATCACAGAAGTCAACAGTCCATCGTTCAGGTCCTCTAGAAGCAGGAGAATGTTTTACTAGGACTTCTGATTAATAAATTCTCCCAGTGGTAATCTTAGCCATACTCAAGGTCTTGACCTCTCTATACAAAATGCATAGCTTCAATGATATCTACCACAATCCCAAACCAGATTTTCTGCTGAATTTATTTTAATAATATACTCTCCTGTGTCATTCCCTCTGTTAATGTTTTCCATGTTTGCTAAAACATTCCTGTCTCTGAACCTGCCATTTGTAATTTTTCTGTGTCAGAGAATAAAACTGAATCTTTTCTTATTTTAAATCTATAATGGCAATCTTTCTAGTGGCAAGCCTCTACTTGATGACGATGTACTAAACACTTTCATAATTATTATCACTTTTAATTCCCACAACAATCCTGCAAGAATGGTATATTATTTCTATTTTAAATGTGATAAATGTGAGATTCAGAGCAATTATTGTTAATTACACAACTAACAACTGAAAGAGCTGTCATTCACTATAATTCAAGATCATGTCAGAATTCACACTCTCCACTTTATAACTTGTTCATCAGTCTGATTCCCATCCCTGCAACAATGCTTTGAAACAGAGCTTCTTAGGCTAAATTCAGTAAGATTTAACCAGCTCTCTTCTTAATCTCTCATTGCCTGGCAAAGTTGATCAAATCATTTCACAAAACTCACCTGAATAGCATCAGGCTTCAGGCTCCACTTTCCATAATGCCAACTCCTCATCTTCTTTCCACTAACTGTAGTCTTTCCAATGCCCTTTCCTCCTTCTGTTTTCTTTAGTATTTTATTCTGAAGATTTTATTTGCATGTAGAATATTAACTCTCAGACCAAGTTAATAACTCTCGAATCTTTATCTCAAACCCTACCTGTCCCCAAACACAATATCCCATAGCTGTAATAGGCTGAATAATGGCTCCAGAGATGTCCATGTCAATTCTCAGAATCTGTGAATATGTTACTTGATAGGGCAAAAGGGACTTTGCAGATGTGATTAGGTTAAGGATCTTGAGGTGGCAAGAGTATCCTGGACTATATAGGTGGGCCCATTGTAATCACAAGGGTTCTCATAAGAGGGAGGCAGAAGGATCAGAGTGAGTAATAGTAGGAGATGTGATAACAGAAGCAAAAAGCAGGGACCATGAGCCAAGGAATGCTCCAAATGACTTCTAGAAGCTGAAAAAGTTACAGAAACAGATTCTCTTCTCACTCTCCAGAAGGAGCCAATCCTTGCCAAGACCTTGACTTTAGCTCATTAAGGCTGATTTTGGATTTTGATGTCCAAAACTATAAGATAAGAAATACAGGGTTTTAAGACAATAAGTTTGTGGTAATTTGTTATAGCAGCAATAGATAACTGATATAGTTCCGAATTCTGAAGAGAATTTCCATATGGATGAAAATTAATCTGTCTGAAAGTGAAATTTCTGTCTCTGAAACCTAATGTTATATTCAGTTCTTTCTTATATTACATTTTAAGACTCTGAAAAAGGGAAAGGAGGACCCTGTCTTAATAATCTTGCATTTCCTGTGCCTCATGTTAAATCAAATAGTATTGAAAAATATTAATTGAGGCAAAAGAATATTCTAAATCAAGGACAAAGTATGGCTATTTAATAAGTAATGGCGCAGTTGATTCATTCTTTCTTTCTTTTATTTTTTTTGAAAGAAAACAAAGACAATGGAGCTATCCAAAAGCAGGGAAAAGTTTTTGAAATATTTTTCAACAGTAAGAAATTATGCATAACTAAAGACAAATTAACATAGAAATTAAGTAGACAAAAAATTTCAATATGTATAGTATTGTGTTTCATTTATTAGTTTATTTATAAATATTGTATATATCATACCAGACACTGTGCTAAGTATTGTGGAGTAAAAAAGAATAATTTAAGTCTCTGTCAAAGGATCTTATAGTGTATTACTGTTCATTATTTCTTAAGCGTTTGGTAGAATTCTCCAGTGAGAACTTTGGAATTGGAGATTTATTTGGGGTGAGATTTCTTTGGATGATTGTAAATTAAATGTCTTTGATAGTTATAGAGCTATTCAAATTATCTGTTTTATATCAGGTGAGTTGTGATAGCCTGTGTTTTTGAGGAAGTGGCTCATTTCATCTAGGTTGTAATATGTATGTGTATAGAGGTGGTTTGTAGCATTTCCTGATCATCCTTTTGGTATCTTCAGGGTCTATAGTGATATCTTCTACTTAATTTCTGATATTAGTAATTTGAATTTTCTATCTTTTCTATTTGTCATTCTTGCTAGAGTTTTATTGATTTTACTGATCTCTTCAAAGTACCAGGTCTTTGTTTTATTAATTTTTATTTATTGCTGTTATTTTCAATTTTATTGCTTTCCATCCTTATGTTTAATACTTATTTTCTTTTTGCTTTGGTTTTATTTTACTCTTCTTTATTATTGGCGTGGGAGCTAAGATTTAATATAAGTTGTTTGCTCTTTGGTAACATGTCTGCAATTACATAAAAATGTTACTCTTGGCACTACAACAGTTACGTCTCACAAATTTTGATATGTTTTATATTCATTTTCATTCAGTTCAATAGAATTTTTATTTTCCTGAGACTTCCTCTTTGACACCTGGATTATTTAGAAGTGTGTTTTTTAGTTTCCAAGTGTTTGGAGATTACGTTGTTGTCTTTCAATGATTTCTAGTTTGATTCTGTGTGGTAAAATAACATACTCTATATACTTTCAATTATTTTAAACTTGCTGAGGTATGTTTTATGTCCCATCATATGGTATATCTTTATATATATACCATGGGCACTTGAAAGAATGCATGTGTTCTGTTGTGTGAAGTGTTCCTTAAATGTCAGTTGATCTGTTGCTTGATGGTGGTGTTTTTCTTCTATAATATTGATATATCCTTGCAGATTTACTCTATAGTTGTTACATCAGTTGTTAAGAGAAGTGTGGTGAATTCTCCAGCTAGATTTGGGAATTTATATTTCTTTTTCGTTCTTTTAGTTCTGTTTCATAGAGTTTGACATAGTATTATTTGATATATGCATGCTTAGGAGTCTATGTCTTATTGGTGGATTGTCCCCTTTTCAGGCATTATATGATGTCCCTCTGTGTCTCTGGTAATATTCTTTGCTTTTAAATCATATTTGTCTTATAGACACGCCTTTGGCTTTTTTGATTAATATTTGCATGTTATGTTTTTTCTATTTTTTATTTTCAGCCTGCTTATATTGTTATATTTGAAGTGAGTTTATGATAGACAGCATATATTTGGGTCGTGTGTTGTAATCCACTCTGCTAATCTTTTTTTGCTGTATCTAGAAAATTTATATTTGATATAATTATTGATATTTTATGGCTTAAGCATGCCATTTTACTTTTTGTTTTGTTTTCTCTGTTTTTCACTTCCCCGTTTTTCTTCCTTCTGCTTTTCTGTAGGTTTCTGGAACAAATTTAGAACTCTATTTGATTTATCAATAGTGTTTTTGTTTTTTTGGTTTTTGTTTTGTTTTGTTTTGTTTTGTTTTTTTGCGGTACACGGGCCTCTCACTGTTGTGGCCTCTCCCGTTGCGGAGCACAGGCTCCGGACGCGCAGGCCCAGTGGCCATGGCTCACGGGCCCAGCCGCTCTGTGGCATGTGGGATCTTCCCGGACCGGGGCACGAACCCATGTACCCTGCATCGGCAGGCGGACTCTCAATGACTGCGCCACCAGGGAAGCCCTCTGTAGTGTTTTTGAGCATATCACTATGTATAGCATTTTTATTGATTTCTTTAGGTATTATATTATACATATATATAGCTTATCACAGTCTACTAGGGTTGTCACTTAACCAGTTTAAGTGAAGAGTAGAAATCTTACTTCTCTTTATGTTCCCCATTTACAATACAATTGTCTTAAATTTTCTCTCTACATACATTTAAAATCACATCAGACGGCATTATACTTTTAATTTCAACCAGCAAACCAATTTAAAAAACTCAAGAGGCAGATGCATGCCTCTTCTATTTATTCGTATTATGTTTACCAAGTTACGTTTTTCCTAATGTCCCAAGTTTACTTCTTTTATTGTTTCCTCTCTGTTTAAAAAAATTTTAGCCTTTCTTTTAGATAGGCATGATGGTGATAGCATCTCCATTTTATTACCTTAGTCTGAGAATATCTTTAGTTCTCTATCACCATGAATGATGTTTTTGCTGGGTATAAATAAATCTTGGAAGAGAGAGAGAGAGAGAGAGAGAGAGAGAGAGAGAGAGTGTGTGTGTGTGTGTGTGTGTTGGGGATTCAAGCCTGAGAACTTGGAGAGCTGATGGTGTAGTTCTGGTCCAGAGGCCAGCAGGTGTGAAACCCAGGAGGAGCCAATGTCCCAGTTTAAAGGCAGTCAGGCTGGAAATTCGCTTATTCTAGGGAACGTCAGCCTTTTTGTTCTATTCAGGCTTTCAGCTGATTGGATGAGGCCTACCTACATTAGAGAGGTGATCTGCTTTACTCAGTCTACCAATTTAAATGTTAATCTCATCCAAAAACACACTCACAGAAACACCCAGAATAATATTTGACCAAGTATCTGGGCACTGCATGGTTCAATCAAACTGACACATAAACTTAACCATCACACTCAACAGTGAAGATGAGTTAAGCAATAACAATTCATTCAAAGAACTATTAAACATCCATTAACAATGATGATTATGAATACAATGTAGACACTAGGACAGGTGCTATCTAAAGAGTAATAACTATTCTAGAAGGTAAAAGTGGCATGATCTATGTTTAATACTTGATTATGTATGCCCATGAATGAGATTTAAAAACAATGCCTTATCATAATAACAGTAATTGAAATTATGTGGTAGGAATTTTATTGTATTTTTTTATAACAAAATATGATATATTGATATTATAATAAAACATCAGTATTTTCAAAAGTGATTTTATATTTGCACGTCAGTTTTAAAAATTCTTGAAATGCAATTATGGAGAAAAATGTCCATAATCTCATCACATATTCATAATTATAGTTAATATTTTGGTCTATTTATATATGCCAAAGCAATACAAAACATCTTTGTAATAATTAAATAAATATTTATTGAATACCAGCTTCGTCACAACGCTGTGTTTTATGTGGTAGGGATATAGCAGTAATCTACAATGACAGTAGCAAAAACAAAATCCTCCCTCCTCTGTGGAGCTCACATTCTAGTGATTTTCTTTAATGTTCAAATGTTTACTTTGCCTCATTTAAAAAACATACCATAAGAATTTTCAGGTTATTACCTGATTTTAAAAGGAGTATTTTAATACATGCATTACAGTACATACAATGGATACATGATAGATATTAAAAAAACTTTGAGTATTTATTATCCAATACTGGATGTTATGCAATTCTTCAATAATAAAATATTATTATAAATAACTTGAATATTTGTCCATAAAGTTATTTTATTCTAGATTTGTGTTTTATTTAACCCTAAGAAAGTACCAAAAATTGAGTTACTGAGACTTAATGAATGTATATTTTGAGGCTCTGATATAGTTTGATAAATTGCTTATCCGAGTATACCTGTTCATGCTTCTTTTTGTTTGTTTTCCATAAAGTCAGGGACTTTTTAAAATCGAAATATAATTGATGTACAGTATTGTATTTTACAGGTGTACACTGTAGTAATTCACAATTTTGAAAGGTTTTATATTCCATTTATAGTCATAAAATATTGGCCATATTCCCTCTTTTGTACATTGTATCCTTGTAGCTTAGCCATTTTATATATAATAGCTTGTACTTCTTAATTGCCTACCCCTATATTGCCCCTCCCCTTTCCCTCTCTCCACTGGTAGTCACTAGTTTGTTCTCTATATCTGTGAGTCAGCTTCTTTTTTGTTATATTCACTAGTTTGTTGTATTTTTTAGATTCCACATATAAGTATTTCTCTGACTTATTTCACTTAGAATAATGCCCTCCAAGTCCATCCATGTTGTTGCAAATGGTAAAATTTCATTCTTTTTTATGGCTAAGTAGTATTCCATTGTGTATATACATACATATATATATATATATATATATATATACACACACACACACACACCATGTCTTCTTTATTCATTCATCTGTTGATGGACTCTTAGGTTGCTTCCATATCTTGGCAACTGTAAACAATGCTGCTATTAACATTGAGGTTCATGTATCTTTTTTTCTTTTTTAAAAATTTATTTTATTGAAGTATAGTTGATTTACACGTTGTGTTAGTTTCTGCTGTAGAGCAAAGTGATTCAGTTATGCATAATCATTCTTTTTCATATTCTTTTCCCTTATTGTTTATCACAGGATACTGAATATAGTTCGCTGTGCTATATGTTGCTGTTTATCCATCCTATACATAATAGTTTGCATCTACTAATCCCAAACTCCCAGTCCATCCCTCCCCCACCCCCCCTTTCTTGGCAACCACAAGTCTGTTCTCTTTGTTTTTCAGTCTGTTTCTGTTTGATGAATAAGTTCATTTGTGTCATATTTTAGATTCCACATATATGTATATCATATGGTATTTGTCTTTCTCTTTCTGACTTACTTCACTTAGTATGATAATCTCTAGGTCTTTCCATGTTGCTACAAATGGCATTATTTCGTTCTTTTTTATTGCTGAGTAATATTTCACTATATATATATATATAAATATATATATATATATATTTATATATATATATGGCACATCTTCTGTATCCATTTATTTGTTGATGGACATTTACATTGCTTCCATGTCTTGGCTATTGTAAAGAGTGCTGCTGTGAACATAGGGGTGCATGTATCTTTTCAAATTATAGTTTTGTCCAGATATATGCCCAGGAGTGGGATTGCTGTATCGTATGGTAACTCTATTTTTAGTTTTTTGAGGAACCTCCATACTGTTTGCCATAGTGGCTGCAGCAATTTATATTCCCACCAACAGTATAGGAGAGTTCCCTTTTCTCCACACCCTCTCCAGCATGTATTATTTGTAGATTTTTTAATGATGGCCATTCTGATCAGTGTGAGGTGGTACCTCATTATAGTTTTGATTTGTATTTTTCTAATAATTAGTGATGATGAGCATCTTTTCATGTGCCTATTGGCCATTTGTATGTCTTCTTTGGAGAAATGGCTATTTAAGTTTTCTGCCCATTTTTTTTTTATTGAGTTGTATGAGCTCTTTATATATTTTGAAAATTAAGCCCTGGTCAGTTGCATTATTTGCAAATATTTTCTCCCAGTCCATAGGTTGTCATTTTGTATTGTTTATAGTTTCCTTTGCTGTACAAAATCTTGTAAGTTTGATTAGGTTCCATTTGTTTATTTTTGTTTTTATACTATTGCCTTGGGAGCCTGACCTAAGAAAACATTGGCACAATTTATGTCAGAGAATGTTTTGCCTATATACTCTTCTAGGAGTTTTATGGTGTCATGTCTTATATTTAAGTCTTTAAGCCATTTTGAGTTTATTTCTGTGTATGGCATGAGGGTGTGTTTTAACTTCATTAATTTATGTGTGATTGTCCAACTTTTTCCTTAGGATTGCTTTGGCAATGCTGTGTCTTTTATGATTCCATATAAATTTTAGGATTATTTGTTCTAGTTCTGTGAAAGCATCCTGGGTAATTTGATAGGGATCACATTAAATCTGTAGTTTGCTTTGGGTAGTATGGCCATTTTAACAATATTACTTCTTCCAATCCAAGAGCAAGGGGTATCTTTCCATTTCTTTGAGTCATCTTCAGTTTCCTTTATTAATGTTTTATAGTTCTCGGCATATAAATCTTTTACCTCCTTGGTCAGGTTTAGTCCTAAGTATTTTATTTATTTTGGCTGCAATTTTAAAAGGGATTTTTTTTATAGTCACTTTCTGATATTTCATTGTCAGTGTAAAAAAATGCAACTGATTTCTGTATTTTAATTTTGCATCCTGCTACCTTGCTGAATTTGTTCATCAGTTTTAGTACCTTTTGTGTGGCGTCTTTAGAGTTTTCTATATATAGTATCATGTCATCCACATATAATGACAACTTTATCTCTACCCCTTCAGTTTGGATACCTTTTATTTCTTTTTCTTGTCTGATTGCTGTGGCTAAGAGTTCCAATAAAGTGGTGAGAGTGGGCATCTTTGTCTTGTTCCAGATTTTAGCAGGAAGGCTTTCAGCTTTTCACCATTGAGTGTTATATTGGCTGTGGCTTTGTCATAAATGACTTTTAATATGTTGAGATATGTTCCCTCTATACCCACTTTGCTAAGAGTTTTTATCATGAATGGATGTTGAATTTTATCAAATGCTTTTTCTGTATTTGTTAAGATAATATGTGTTTTTTTGTGTTTTGCTGATGTGGTGTGTATCACATTGGTTGATTTGTGTATGTTGTGTATGCTGACTCTCCTTGTTCCCCGGGATGAATCCAACTTGGTCATGGTGTATGATCTTTTTTAATGTGTTTTTGGATTCAGTTTGCTAATATTTTGTTGAGAATTTTTGCATCTATATCCATCAAAGATATTGGTCTATAAATAGAATTGGCTTCATAGAATGTCTTTGGGAGTGTTCCCTCCTCTTCAGATTTCTGGAAGTGTTTGAGAAGGATTCGTTTATGTCCTTTGTGTGTTCAGTAGAATTCACCTGTGTAGCCATCTGGTGCTGGACTTTTGTTTGTAGGGAGTTTCTTTATTACAGATTCTATTTCACTTCTAGTGATTGGTCTGTTCAAATTATCTATTTCTTCTTGATTCAATTTTGGTGAGCTGTATGTTTCTAGAAACTTGTCCATTTCTTCTAGGTTGTCGACTTCTAATTGTTCATAGAATTTTCCTGTTTTTTTTTTTTCTTTGCATTTCTGCAGTATCATTTGTTATTTCTTCTTATTCATTTCTTATTTTGTTTACTTGGATCCTCTCTCTTCTTGGTGGGCCTGGCCAGAGGCTTGTCAATATGGTTACCCTTTCAAAGAACAAGATATTGGTTTCATTGATTTTTTTCTATTGTTTTTTAATCTCTATTTTATTTATTTCCTCTGATCTTTATTATTTCCTTCCTTCTGCTGACTTTGGGTTTTGTTTGTTCTTATTTTTCTAATTCTTTTAGGTGGTAGGTTAGGTTGTTTATTTGAGATTTTTCATGTTTTTTAAGGAATGCCTATATCACTATGAACTTCCCTCTAAGAATTGCTTTTGCTGCATCCCATAGATTTTTGTATGGTTGTGTTTTCATTACTATGGAATCATCCCAGGCCCTGGCCCAGACTCCAAGTGCACACACCCACAAAATCCACAGCTGCTAAGGCCAGACCTGTCCCAGCCACAGGAGTACCCATAGTCCACTCAGATGTCTTGCAGGCACTGCGTTTACAAAACTGGCAGTGGTAGTATAAACCCATGGATCACATAGCGATGGGGAAAGGGCTCAGTTTTCATCCCCACCTCCATGTGTGGGCAACCCCCTGGCACTTGCGCACTCCCAGAGCTCATAGAGGTGGTGCTGCGCTGGCTGAGAGTGCTTAGAGAGAGAGGCTGCTTGGTGGGCCCTGCCCCTCCCTTCCCAAACTCTTTTAACAATGGCACTTCAGTTCCATGGTGGACCTGAGCTTCTGTGTGCCCCCCTGGTTGCAGCCATACCACACTCCAGTCCCTTCAGGCTGTCTTCATGCAACCAACCCCAGTCCTCTCCCTGGATCTGTCCTCTGAAGCCCAGGTTTCAGCACTCAGCTCCTGTGTGCACCAGTGGACACACGTCTCAGGCTGGGGAAAGCAGGGCTATGGCACAGACCATCTATGCAGGTCTCTCTCTATTCTGCCTGCCATAAACTGGCTATGTGCTCTCCTGTGAGCCTCTGAAGCTTCCTTTCTGCCCCATCTGATCTCCCTACAGGTGAAGGGGCTTCATAGGGTGTGGGAACCTTTCCTCTTACACAGTTCTCTCCCAGGGGCACAGGTCCTGTCCTGATTCCCCCACTTTTATTTCTTTCATCATACCTGGTTACATGGAAATCTCTCCTGCAATTTTGGGTGTCTGAGGTCTTCTGCCAGCGTTCAGTAGGCATTTTGTGAGAGTTTTTTCCACATGTAGGTGTATTCTTGATATATTTGTGGGACGAGGTAAGCTCCACATTTTTCTATTCTGTCATCTTGATTTGAGCCCCCATGCTTCTAATAGCAACACACGGGAGTGTCTATCTTGCTTTACACTGGTCTGGATAGAGTATTATATAATTATGCTCTAATTACTGTAGTTAAAAACTGCTATCCCAGTGTTTTCTCCCCTCCCCCCTCTCTTTTTATGTCTATTTTCTGTGTTAAGATCATCTTCTGTTTTTGTTTTCTTCATTTAAAATTGTTTATAATATTTCTTTGTCTAATTAGCTACTGAAGTCTTCTTATTATAACATTTAAGCTCTATAGATAAGATGTTAATTTTACACATTTTTCCAATTTGCTATTTTCTTTTCATTATGATTGCCTCAGAGGAGCTATTACTCTTATCATTGTTATTACCAGTGCTGCTAGTAGCGTAAGAAATGTTTTTATGTTGTCAAGTCTGTCCATCTTCCATTATGCTGATTTCTAACCTGGAGAGTCATATTTTCTGTAGATGTCTGCTGAATATTCTCAGCTTTAGAGCATTAAAAATGTATTATATTCATGTTAAATCTGAAATCACTGTCAGTGTTCCTATGAGTTAAGAATCTAAGTTTTTTCCCCTTTCAAATTGTAACCTATTCTCCCAGAACTTTTAATTTACGAATATTTGTTAACCCATTGATTAATGTGACCTCTAACCTTTACAAAATTATTATCTAGAATAAGGGGAGCCCTTTTTAAGCAGACATAATTTATATTTTAGTATTGCTTATATTTCAGCTAAATTTTTCCCTCCGCATATTTTATTCTCATTGATCATAGGGTGATAAGTGAGTAAAAAGATAACTCTCCAACCAGCCAGATGAGTTAATGAGCCCTGAAAGTTAATGGAGTAGAGATTCCAGAGCAGTTTAATCACCTTCACATCCATATCTTAAATATACAAAAAAAAGAAAATTGTGAAACATTTAAGAGGCAAGATGTAATCAATCACATGCAACTGATGAACCCAAAGCTAATTTACTTTATTTATTCATAAGTTTCTAAAGTTTGTTGCATTCCAGAAGTCTCCTTAGTGTTTTTTTTTTTTTTTGGCTGCACCAGGTCTTAGTTGTGGCATGCGGGATCATAGTTGGGGCACGTGGACTTCTTAGTTGTGGTATGTGGACTCTTTTTTTAAAAAAATAAATTTATTTATTTATTTTTGGCTGTGTTGGGTCTTCTTTGCTGCACGTGGGCTTTCTTTAGTTGCAGTGAGTGGGGGCTACTCTTCGTTGTGGTGTACAGGCTTCTCATCACAGTGGCTTCTCTTGTTGCAGAGCACCAGCTCTAGGCATGTGGGCTTCAGTAGTTGTGGCTTGTGGGCTTTAGAACACAGGCTCAGTAGTTGTGGCACATGGGCTTAGTGGCTCTGCAGCATGTGGGATCTTCCCGGACCAGGGCTCAAACCTGTGTCCCCTGCATTGGCAGGTGGATTCTTAACCACTGTGCCACCAGGGAAGCCCCCGTATGTTTTTTTTTTATCACTTGTAATAAAGATTCTGATTCTGTTTTTGACTTTTGACTGCTGACAGCTTTCAAGCTCCACCCCTCCCCTTTCCTCTTCTATTTGGACAATCTGATAAGAAAGACTGAGTGTTCCCTCTCATGACACCAATGAGAAGTTAAGAACTCCCAAACTCATCCTAGAAGCTTTACCCCCCTGTACCCCCAATCACCATAACACGCTAAACCAGTCACCCCTCCTTCTCTCTCAAACCATATTTGGAAATACCTGGGAGAAAATATTTTCTTGTCTTCTTGGTGTGTGTGTGTGACATCATCAATATCAGTATCTAAACCAATTTGGGAATCTATCCTATTCCTGTGGGGTGACTACAACACACTCAGTTTGATTTCTCTAGTAATGACACAGGTACATTTCTGACCAGTCAATTGTTATTGCTGATTAGTAAGTCTAAATTACCATTTTTCCAAGCAGTTGGGTTACTTTTTTCTTTTTAATTTAAAAAGTAAGTTTCAACTGAAGAGAAGAATTATAATCATTACATTGACCAATAAGAGCAAATTGGTAAGTCCTTCTTTCTTGAAAGATAAAAAAGTCTTAAAAGTCATATAGTTATTTTGTACAAGGAAGAGAGTGGTAGTAACAAAAATAATAGAAAATTGATATGAATGAAGTGAGGAAACAATGAATTATATACAGCCTGTAAACTCATTTGTGGATAACCAGAGAAATCATACATAAGATGAACATAGGTAATTACAAAGAATTATTGGTGATTTGAAAAAAAGGAAGGAGATACTGACAGTAATGTGTTTTTTATAAAGCCTTTATGCAAAGAAGTGGGTGATAAGAAGAGGGAAGAAAATTTTTTTTTACAGTTCTATGAAATTAAAAATCCTGGGCACATTACCTTAATCTATGATGAAAATAATCTAAAGAAGAAACCTCATTTTCTTTTTTTCTCCTTTTCTTTCCTTCTTTCATTTATTTTTTCCCTTCTCTCTTTATTTTCACATATATGGCCCTTGTTCCACAAGTGACTTGAGTTCACTTACTAGAAAATGCAATATCATAAGATTTGCTGTCTTTAACTTGCTGAAGTTTCCCTCAAAACAATGTCTGTGCTAAATTATAAGGAATATCAAATTTTAGAAATAAACTTTAAAAAAGTACTTTATTCTTATTTACTGTATCTCCTATAAATAGACAGGAGTGAGCCAAGTACAGATCACAAGACCAATATTCAGAAGCAGAGATTTGAATATGACCAGTCAGATTTCAACTCATCTCTCCTCTTTGAAATTCAGTTTTCAAAGATTAGTTCAAGGGTTCTTATCCATATTTCCAGTCATCATCTTCCATTCAGCATCAACACTGATGTGTCTGTCTAGCTATCTATCCCTAGCACTTCAGACTGCTTTATCTGAACAAATGGTGTCACTTGGAGGAATTTTAGATATAACTATATAAATATATTAACAGTAATTATGTAAGTGAAAGATACCATAACTTAGTTCATTCTTTTCCCTGGTGCCACTGCTTCACATCAGTCTGTTTTTAATTGGAAAATGAGAAAGTCTATTTTCTCCTTCTCTATTTTTCTTCCTATTTCTCCTAAATCTTCTATGTCTGTTAATTTTTAAGGAACAAAAGCAGTATTGCCTATGCATATGTGACTCATAAAGTTTAAGTGAAACATCACTTTTGAAAGCTTCATTCAGTGTTTTCTTAAAGACTCTAATTCCTAAAATGCAAACATGATTGTCTGATAGATTTAGAAGGCTGAGAAGTTGAGGAGAGGGTTATTAAAATTAATTTAGTCTTGTGATGTGGTGGCTTTGCTATTGAGCCAAGCTTAATCTGATCAATATCCTCTACTCTAGAGATCAGAAAGTGCCTCATTGTAAGACGTCAAGAAGGTTGGCTCTCTGTAACATTATATCAGACATTGTTTACATGTTTGAATCTTCACATACTGTAAACATGGGATACACACACACACACACACACACACACATATACTGGAAAATATTACATATTTACTTTTAGAAATGTGTTTATTTTCAAATATTTTCTGAAATAAAGTTGTAAAGTTGCCCAGTGGTTTCCATAAGAGAAGATAATTTTTATTTTTGAAAAAATCATTTTTCAAGTTTTGCTTTCTTCTTTAGATCAAAGGTAGGATATGAGGAAAAAAGAGAATTGTATTTCCAAACTGTCATTTAGGTATGAGTCTGAGAATTGTTGATTTTGTAAAATAAAGGAACAAGGGGAATTGGCATGTAGACAGTTCAAGGAAGAATTTGATTAAATAGGCACCTGCCATACTTTAGAGAATTTTTGAATCTTAGACTGTGAAGTTTCGCAACTTCACGGTCTTACCTTGGGATCCTTATTAACTTTTCTCCTTACTCCACTGCTCAAAGGGCATAGTTATACCTATACTCTGTTGATTGTAGGAAAAACAATTAGTACATCTTTGGAAGGGTGGTGGGTAAGATATTTTAAGGATTACTAAAATGTTCAAACTCTCATTGCATGTTCTAACTTGTAAGAATTGAACTAAAGGATACAGTGAGAGGGAAAATAATATGTAACATAAATGTTATAATCTTTTTCATATTAAAAATATTTTCATTCAAATAAATTGAAATTTAGATTATTATTCGTATACAAATTTCGTATGTATTATGACATACGAAAACATGATATAGTGAAGAAATGAAGGCTCTAAAATTTCATACATGCTGCCTAAAAACTACATAAACACCCCCTTTTTAAGATGAGGACAAGAAAAAAATAATATATATATATATATATATATAATAGAATTGTGAAGTTGATAGTATTTGAATAATACAGTCTTTTAATTTTTCTATATAATATTTGTACAATTTAAAATAAGTTCTTATATTACTATACTTTTATGTGAAAAAATTATGCCACTCATCTCAGTTTGGTAACTGAGGAAGCTATCTCAATGATTGAACAGGTGTTTCCTGAAGTGACATGCAGCAGAAACACAGTGGTTTAGGGTATTTCTCACCAGGAGGATAACTTTTCCCAAAGCCAAATATTCATGCATGTCCAAATACAGATGTAGTTAAGGGTGTGATATAAAGTGGGAGTGTGAGAGCATTTCCTTTGAGAAAAATAAATTATTGTTGAGAGGCCATTGGTTTGGTAAACTTAATCTGGGACTGCAAAATTCTGGGGAGTAACTGACAAGATAAAGAAAGCTCCAGAACCCTGGGCAATATTCCTACCCCAACAGTCATCTGGAGTAAAGGAATATTGGAAGCTGTACACCCATGACGTCTTAGAGGTTTGCAAGAGGACTGTATTCAGCCAAATATCTGAGCATCATTAACAGACCACCTACAGAGGATCAGTGTGCCCTGCATTGAAAAGCCAGCTGCAGTGAGACACTTTTGAATGAAGAAGCATCTGGAAATTGAGGATATCAGAGAAGCCACCTACTGATGTAGAGGTGAGTTTTGGGGTATCCCCTCTTGGACAGAGATTGGGCTGATTGAAATAAGCTTTCTAAGAGGAGGAAGGGAGTATAGAAGACTCAGTTCACTTAGTGGAGAAAGGCTGAGTTTATCATTTTCCTTCCAGAGGAGATCAGCTATACCTGAGGAAACAGAACCTACAAATAATGACTCTCTGTAGGAGCTTCAAGTCCACCAGAATTTTCATGAGGTAATTGTGCCATGCATTTGCAGTCTACCTGAGTGATGGCTATTGCCTTTTATGTTGGTTTATTTTCTTTCTCACCTGGGACGATCTGGAAAGTGGGGGGTATGATGAGAAATTATCTAAGCCTGAAGAAGGGGAAAATTCAGCCCAGAAAGGTATTGCCTGAAGCGAGGCTAGAATTTCACTTCAACTTCTAAAAGACTGGACTGAAGCAAACATGGATATCTATAGAAATTCTCTTGAGTGGGAGCCATTATGATGAAACCCAAAATTATGCATCATGGGAAATAAATTATAGATAAGTAGGTAGATACAAAGATAGATAGATTTTACTCTGGTTTTAGATCATATCAAGATCTTGAGGCTATTTTCTCAAAGGGTCAGAACAGTCTTAAATGAGGAATCACTCTACTGGGGGGTAGGGGGTGGTAGAATAAGGATGGGGAAAGACACACTTATCTGGGGAGCTTGTGCAGCTCTGAGAGCCAGAGGTGTTTGCTGGATTCAGAAAAGACAGAGGTTAACTGTCGAAGGCAAAAGTAACTGTCAGATGGGAGTTGAAAGTGTTAGGAGGGGAACAGAATGGAGCACACATAAGAGTTCCACAGGCGATGGCTGCTCTCATGGAGAAACCCTCATATTTCCAACCTAGTCTGAAGCAGTGTCTGGTCAACAAGGCTCTATGCTCTGGTGAGTTTCCTAGCAGAGGTGTCTGGGAGTAAAGAAGGTAAGAACAAAAGAAAGAAACATTTCTCTTCCCCGCCAATACCAGGTTTTCACCAAAGCTGAAGTGTACATGTAGAAGTCTCTAGCATGGTGCCTAATAGTTTGTAAATATTCAGCATCTGTGTGGTTTGTGTGTGTGTGTGTGTGTGTGTGTGTGTATAAAGATTCACTCATTTCTCATTTTTTTCTTCTTAGCTAACCTGACTACAAGATGATGCCCATACTGTATCTGCTGGAGGTAGCCTGATCAAAAACATTGTAATTGTGGAGATGATTCTTCTTTTTATCTTCTGTAACACCTGTACCTCTCCTCTGTCCAACCATTAAAGGGAGCAGTTACCTACAAATGTACTATATGCATGTCCAAATGGTAAAGAGTACACAGACAACTTAGAGGCAGGATTGAATACACAAGAAGAGTGGTTCTTGGTGTTCTGAGGGGCACTTCGCCTACTCATGTGTGCTGCACATCTTCCACCCCCAAAATGAGACCTATGTGGAAAAGGGCGACATTGAGCAAAGGGCATAGATGGAAACTCACTCTCCCTACAACACATCCTCAGCTATTTTGAGCTCCAAAGTTTAAAGAGAGAAAGAAGACTTGCTTCAGATGGCTGGCACCACTGTCACCATCCCCATCGCAGATTCAGAGAGAGGTGTACAAGAAGGAGAAAAGCAGGTGGTTTTCCATGGGAAGCAAGGTAAGTGCTTAAGCACAAAGAGGCTCATTTTGCACTGGGCTCAGCACACTCGATCATTCCAACAGCGATGCTACTGTGTCTTGAGGGACCAAGTAAACTCTCAGCTTGGGTTTCTCTGGTTTCCTGGGATATTGGAGTTTTCATGTGAATTACTAAGGATAATATAGTTTTACCTAGGGAAGAAATATTTCAAAAATTTATCAAGGTCATCTTGAAGGTGAATCTTAATTACTTCCTATTTTGCATTAGTACCATGAATGCAAAAGTGCTAATAAGCAGAAGATAGGTTAAAAATGAGCTATGGAAAGGAGGATGCTGGAATGTTTGACAAAGCAAATAAAGAGACCTATGGATTATATGGGAACCAGGGAGTATGGCTATGATTTACAAATAGGACTATGGATAGGTAAATTATTCACATCAATCTGGGTGTCATAAAAGATGCTGCAATAAACACAGTAAAAATGTCACTCAGGAATTAAGTGTGGAGCCCCCTTTGCTCTCACAACAGTCTTTCAGCAGGACCATTGCTTACCCATAGGCTATAGGGCTTGGGGAAAGTCACTATAGTTGCTGGCTAGGTTAAATACTGAATAATTTTCTACCAAAAAAAGAGAAGGTAGCGGAAGGTCAAACTTAACAGGATGCAATGGAACAGAAAAACTTGCTACTTAGGCTGTGTGATAAATAGTGTATAATATGCTCTCACCCACTTTTGCAGTCATAGTACTAGAAGCTAAGGTTTACTTACTTGAAATTTAACCTAAGATCAACCGAGGCTTCTCCTCATTTGTCCTCCTGGTTTGAGATAGTGATTTCTACTGTCATTATTCCAGGGAGGGCAGGCACATAAAGAGATAATAAGGGAAGAAGTATCAGTTTAACAAGGAATTAAAATAGTAATGTTCATGTACAGATGCCCAGGAATCAGTGTCTTTAAAGGAAAAAGAGGGACAGTAGAAACCACTACGATGACTAACGATCAGAGGAGAAAGAGGGTGGAGAGGACAAAGCAGAGAAAAGGGAAAGGGTAGGAAGCAGCCATTCTAGGAGAGAGAAGGAACAGACACCTCTGGAGGAGAAGTAGGCTTCTGTCTCAGGGCGGAGCTGAGCTGTAACACACACTGAAACAGAGGACGATGGCCACATACACTGAAACACTGTGAGTCTTGTGGTCTTTTGTGGGTCTGGTGTGCAGAGGGGACCAGGACTGGCCTCTCATCATGTCTTGGTAGGAGGAAAGAAAGAGCACTTCTGTTCAATGGCATTTCTGGGGAAGAGAAAATGAAAATAAAAGACGTGTTCTGTCTCTCCTCAGATGATACAGGCATAGGAAATTAAATGGTAGTGAATGAATAATGCTAAAGCCTAGAAGAGAAAGTTGTATAGAAGTGAAGAGAAGCCCAAGAGCTAAGCCCATAGCAGAGGAGATGCCCACCCTTGCTGGACAATTTGTAAGTCTCTCCTAGGTGGTAAATCTAAGCCCATCTAGAAATCCGATTTCAGCCCAGATTATGGCTCCTGACACTGATGTGAATGCCTGTCCCAGCTCAGGCTTTTCCTGGAAAAGTAGAGGCACTGGCTTCCTTGTGGATTTCCATATGCAGGATAAACATGAAATTCGTAGCCTATAGAAATTTATAGATGCTCAAGGCAATTATTTTTGAGAATATTTGGTTTAAATATTTCTTAGGGTCTCAAAATTAAGGCAGGTTCCCTGAGAGTTTCAGCTGGGTCATTGAGTAGAGAGTTATCTTCTTTGAGTACCTGATTACCATGTGGAAACTCTTGTTCCACATGAAAATACATACACTCTTGTCCCAGCTCTCACAGTCCAAGTGCTGTAAGAAACAGTTACTGACAACAAACGAGAGAGGACTGGACAATCTCTTTTCTTTCCATGAGCACTTTCCTCTGAGGCAATCTTGAACACCCCTTGAAAGAAAAAAAGAAAAACCCTCACTTGTCTTTTGCCTCTTTCAGGGAGTCTTTGAGGATTTCTTAGAGATTGGTCACTGGGAGGTTTGACTGCTTTATGCATGCTGTTCACGTTTATATCCTCAAAGTAATGGAAGCCCAGAGACCAGAATGTAGCTGGAACCCAAGAGTGTGGGAGAGGCAGCCTTGAGTTATGGACCCCTGAGCCCTTAGGCTTGCAAAGGCTTGAAGGATCCTGACTTGTGGTGTCCCCCTGCAGTAGCCCTCAGATAGGAGAGAGTCCTTGGTATAACAAGCAGCAGAAGGGGCTTAGATTTAGTATTTCCAAGTTGTGTCTACCATTGCCTGGAGCCAGGAAGAAAGACGCATTGTCTTCCTTGGCAAAGAAGCAATAATATCCCCAAATGGGAAGGAGGCAGCCAAGCTGTCTCAGGGTGAGAAGTCATAGGGTATCCCGGACCTTGTCAGGCCCGAGAATTTGAGCTTCCGAACAGGACATCTTTGAGATAAGCAAATGTGCACTTCAAGTAAGGGCAATCTCTTAACAAAAAAATTCTGTTATTGGCTTCTGCAGGAACTAATTCTTTTAAATGTTAGAAATGCCAGAGTGACCAGATTGAGAAAGGATCAAATTCGTTAGAGTTCTGCCACTAACCCACTTGCTCTAAAATGTATTTCCTTAGTAACACATTTTATCTTTGCAAATTTTTGATACAGGGCTAAGGATGGGAATCTGATCATCCAACAAAAGATCCTGATCTTTAAAGAGGCCATTCTACCTTAGCCCAACTGAGGTCTGTATCTTGAAATCATAAGGTTTCCAAAGAATAGAACACAAGCCCAGTGTTCAGGTCAAGAGGAAAACAAAAGCTTTGGAATCAGACACACTTGAATAAAAATTCAAATGCTTTCACTTACTATTAGATATCGTGTGATTGTCTTGCTTCACCAGACTTCAGTGTTTTCCTTTGTAAAATGGAAATAATGATGGATACAAGCAATTGTAAAATGTATCACATATATACCCAAAACACTTGATGCTGTGTATTGCATATAGTACATTTCCAAAATGGTGGTTTTATTATTAGTACTAATATGCTTTGCTGTATATCGTCTTCCAGATATCGTTATTGTATATCACAATTCTTTTATGAGTTTTGAGTTAGCAAAAGTATATGGTGAGCTATCAGGGAATCATGTCAGTTGAGCCCTAACTGAAGAATCTGGTAATGATGGACTTGAAGAAATAGAAACTAAAGTCAGAAAGACTCTTTGTATAAATGCAGAATCCTGTATTATTAGAGGGTAGATAGAGACAGAGGAATCTACAAGGAGTTCAACTTTAGTACCCTGTAAAGAAATTCAACAGAATTTGTGATGTGGCTAAGTAGAAGATGAGCTCCCTATCAATAAATGTTCACGTACAGGCTGGATCGCCTCATGGATATTCCCAAACTGAGTAAATGTTAGAAATTGATTTTTAAGCATTTTAATTTATAAATTACACATAACCAACGTAATGTCAGAACAAACTGACAACTAAGTATACAGTCCAGGGATAATCATTAACATTTTAATTTAGATATGTATTTTGCAAATTATATAATCAGCCTGCACATATTTTCTGAGCCATTTTTAATTCACTGAACATAACACAATATTAAGAGAACATTATATGAGTCACTTTAATTCCTACATATTATATGAATGCATTTAATCACTGAATGATTATTTTATGCCTTCTCTGTACAACCACCCTCCTAAAAAAATACAATTACAGTCCCTGTTCTTAAAAGGCTTACCTTCTATTGTGGAAGACTGGCTATATGATAAGTTAAAAATATTCTTTGTTATTAAGGTAATGAAAATTAAAACCAAAATGAGATACCGGTGCACATCCACTCAAGTGGCTATAATCCAAAGAGCATACCAAGAGTGGGCAAAAATATAGAGAAATTGAAACCTTTATGCTGGTGGGTATGTAAAATGGCCTAGCCACTTTGGAAAACATTTTTGCATTTTCTTAGTTGAACACAAGCTTACTGTACAAACCAACAATTCTGCTGCTAGAAAAACTATATCTACACAAAGATTTATATGCCAATGTTCATAATATTATTCATTACAGCCCCCAAATAATGGATGAAATGGGGTATAGACATATTTTGAAATACCATTCAGCAATAAAAAGACCACTGATAAAGAAATAAAAGAGACCACTGATACAAGCTACAACTTAAGTTTAGAAGCTAGGTGCAAAACCAAAACCAAAAAACCAAACTCATGTATGACTGTTTACGTGAACTGTACAGAAAAAAAACAAATTTTATACAGTTGGTTTCCTGGGGCTGGGGGTGTGAACTGGGATTGGTTGCAAGTGGGCTCAATGGAATTTTATGGGATTAATAATGTTTTAAAACTGGTTTGTGGCAATGGTGGTCCAACTCTACAAATTTACGTAAAAATCATTGAATTGTACTCTTACGATACGATAATTTTCTGGTATATCCCAATAAAGCTGTTAAAAATGATTTAAGGAAGAAAAATACTCAGGTAAATGCAATGAAGGAAATAAATTGGTTATTGTGTTAAAGAACAAGGGCAAGGATAAGGGGAGAGTTAGTTACAGCTCTCAGGAAAGTCTCCCTTGCTAAGGAGGTGACCTTTAAGCTGAGGCTGAGCTCTAATTCAGAAGGTAAGATTTAGCCTTGTGTGAACTAGGCTAACAGCCCACTGGCTAACCACATAGGTTCTGGAGCACAATTCTGCCCTTGTATCTTATCAGCTGTGTGGGTACCTAGCATGTTATTTGCCTCTGAAGAGACAATAATACACATTATTATATAGACAAAAGTAATGTACATTTTCTGGCAAATGAAAAAATAAGTTAGCTATTATTAACCAATTATATATTGCTGGTCAGTTGGAGTACTTATGATGCTTTAATGAGTATTTTTGTGGTTAAACCTATGTATATATGCCTGATTCTTTCCTCAAGATAAATTCATAAAGGTAAGACTAGATTTCATTAAAAATACATATTTTAAAGTATTTGATACATCAGGAAATGCCCAATCACATAGCTAAGTATATGGAGACTGGGAAGAACATTAGCACACCTTCCAACAAAAATTCAATTTTGACCTGTAAGGGAAGGACCTAGAGCTCATTCATCTTTTTATTCCCAAGACTATTGACAATAATGTTTTGCACACTGTTAAGTAGGTGTTCATTGAATGAGTGACTGACTGAATCTTCCAGAGACAAGGGTGACTTAGTAACTGGAGAATTTCTTTGGTGACCAGAAGTATATAGACAGTTTTGTGACGCCCTGTACATAGTTTCCCCTTGAGGGTTTCATCCCTGAACTGAAAATAAGAAGGTTTGAATCTCCAGATAAAATATTGAAATAGAAACTGCAGATGAGTGGTTTTGTTGAAAGGGCATTGTCTCCTTCAACTCTTGGATTCTCTGTGAATTTGTTTTTTTTATTAGTCACAAAGAGGGAGCCATTTTATGCTTTTTGAGGTAGTTTAGCAATAGTAAAGGGACAAAAAATATGAGTCAGTGATAATTAGAATATAAAATCACCAGTTGATAATGCATTAGAGCTTCTAGTATGTTAGACACAAATTTGGAGATGAATGAGTGCATTTTGATGTAGTTACCAGGTCCTCATGGTGCCTGCATAATCATGTAGCCTGAAGCAGAATTATGAAGGCATGAAACACATCTTTTGTGTTCAGGGTACATTTTGAATTACCTCCTCTTTCACTGGTGGCTCCTTTCCTTCTCAGATGTATGCTGGCCTCCCACCCTCCCCTTTTCCTTTCTATCTTTTCCATCATAACCCACTCTCAGACAAGCAATTGATATGTTACTCTTTCTTTAATGTACTTCTAAATACCTTGAAAAGAAAGTTGATAGTGTGTACATATATATGTGCATATATATATGGATATATATTAAACGTGTGTATATAGACATATGTATTAGATTACTGAGGAGTGTATATAGTTATATATCCATCATATATTTTGTTATTATATAAACATGACTGTAATAATGTATATGAAATAACATGTATGTATACAACTCACTTGCTGTGTGTGTGTGCATGTGGTTGAAGAAAGGCATAAATGAAAAAAGATTTTTCTTAGATTTTACTTGATTTCACTTTCCTAAGTGTTGTATTTTCAGAAATATTTTTTCAATGTTGAATGAAAGCTTCACAATTCATTATAAATGGTCAAATAAAAGATAATAGTATTTTGACATGATAATATGTCAGTTTACCTATCTTCACACTCTTTAAAATATTTCATAAAACTAAAAATTGGTTAGTAAGATATATTTTTACATAAAGCAAGAGAGCCAATATCAAAATTTTATGGGAACCCACTAGTGAGGAATGCGCTGTGCCCTTCTTCACAAGGACTTCTTCAAATATGTTGTCTGCCTGGAAGGTCAAACAAAACCAGTTTGAAAAAATCTTGATCTGATATATGCTTATAAAGAAGAAGAGATGGCAGTCCTCAGCAGTCATGGCAAGAGCAATTTACTTAGGAGAGAGAGATAAGTGACAGGTAGAGAAAATTTCTGGAGACCTTGAGATGAAAGTGAAATGCTTTTTTATATAACCAAAGGTCAGATCCTTAGTACTTTTAAGAAGCCCTCCTCGATGATCTCTTTTTATTTCTTGGTGTCAAAGTGAAATTAGATAAGTCTTGAATTTTCTCAGTTTTAATGGAATCAGGACCTCAAGTTCATGAGGCAAAAAGACCAAGAAATATGAAACTGTGAATAGTTAGGCTCAAATTACGGTTTATTTCCAATAATAAGCTAAATATCTTTGTCTTTATTTTTATTACCTCTTTTCAATATAAGAAGATTTCTATAGTTTTTGAAGGTATTTGGCCAGTTATAAAATTATTACAGCATGTTTATTCATCCTAAACTATATAATTGACTGTTATGTGTCACTGTCTACCATTATGGATCTTTTGTTTTAGTAGAATGCGGTAGTCATTCAAGGAATCTCAAAAACAGTTATGCACTGTGATACATATTATGAAAGCTCAATATAGGATACTGTGAACAACAGAGGGGGAACAGTCATGTTATTGGTTTTAGGGAAATTATTTTTAAGGAAATGGACCTCAGCAAAAGAGGGCAGTGTAAGTGGCAGTGTAGGCAAGAGGGCAAGAGGAAAAGAACATGTTTTAGGGGCTGACTTGGCACACATTTGTAGGCCATGTGAAGGATTTTTTTTTAGTAGGAAATCATGCAGGATTTCAAGCAGTGTACTGACTTTTGACCATGTTTTAAGAGCATCTTTATGCATTTAAAAAATGGAGACCAACAGGGTAACAGTCTCCTTCAAAGTTCAGGAAATTTATAAGGGAAAATGATGCTTGAAGCAAAATGCATGTTAATTACCTCTAATTAAAAAAAGTTTTGATATCTGAATATGGCCAACTCTGCCTATTAGATTCAAACCTCTATAAGGAATAGTACAAAAATGTAGAACTAAATGTGGAAAATCATCCCAGGAGAAAACGTTAAGGCAAGTGGAGAGTATAGCAGGAGATCTGCAGGAGTGACAGTCCTGAGATGTTAATTACCCAGATAAAACAGACATTCTTGAGAGTTCTAATTTGTGTTCATATGATATTGTCACTTGTATTATATTCTTTCTTTGGAATTTCCATATCATATATTGCAATCACATAAAGTTTCTGTGCTTTGTCGCTATATTCCCCTTCTGTTATACAGATAATTATATGAATGTCCAGAGATGAATGCCATGTTTATAATGAACTTGGTAAGTTCTCATTTATCTTCCACCTATTGCTCTTGTTTTCTTTTTCCCACAAATTTTCTGTTCTATTACCAGGTTTATTGTCAGTTATAGGGGCCATAGACCAGCCACAGTTTTTCCAACAGTATTGTAACAGTTACAAATACATGCTTGCAAGATTATGAAATGGCACTGGGTATGTAGTTTACAGTTTTAAGAATATATGTTCTTAAGAAGTCAGAAAATAATCATTGCCTTTTAATATTGCACATCAAACAATATCTGTACTAACAGCCTTTTATTGGCCAACTGACATATGCCAAACTGTGGCTTATATGATTTTTTTTTAATCTTTGTGACATAGTAGTCTCATTTATCCACAAGGAAATAGAAGTCAGAGAGCTTATTTTACTTGTCAAAGTAAACTAGTTAAAAAGTCTAGATTCTAATCTGGGTTTGTCTGCTTTCATTGTGCTGTTCATCCTACCTTTGATGTACATTTTGGATTTCATAATTCTTTTGTTCCACTTTATTTTCCATCAGGCTTATGTCTTTAACTCTTGCCTTTTCTCACTCCCTATTCAGTCTCATCAATGACTCCATTTCTGTCCTTGTCTCTGATCATAGGTATGAATAGTTTCCCTTCACTCAAAAGCTGCACTGGGCATGGTTTTCATTGTAAATTACAAAACTGTAGCTTTAATTCCTTGCACATCTCTAGCTAGACTTGGTCATAAAACTACGTATTCCATTAAATAAATGTATCCCAAAATGTGTTTCATAGAACACTAGTTGAATGAAGTGTTCCTTGAAAATGGGATGCCAAAGTCAAGTAAATTGAGAAAATTCTGTTGCTTTTATGCCTTTCCTCATGCTAGATTACTCCCAATAAACATTAGCTTATGAAATTGTCATAGACATTATACAGTAAAACAATATTTATTTCAAAAGAAATCTTTGACCATAGAAAAACATTGTTCACTTTGAAAAAAAAAAAACTACAAAAACTGTTTCCTAGACTTCTCTCTCTCTCTCCTTACTGGCAATCTCTTGAATGAAAATGCTCAGGATTTACCAAGCTAAATTGCTACATGGGTTAGAGTAGTTTAGAAATAGTTATTAAAAATCATATACACATATGTCTGTTTTTATGTCTATGATTATACTTATTTTCCATGCATTGCTTTGACTTATAAAGTTCCTATGTAACCTTGGGAAATTAAACATTTAACATTCCTTAAATTTCTGTGCACTTACATCCTATACACCCAATACCAAAATTATAGATGTCACATGATCTCCAAGTCACATTTCATTTATCTTATGTGCCAAAAAGTGAAAGGCATAATGATATTTATTTAGCCTTTTATAAGATATCCTAATCACATGTGTTTTCTAAAAGTGTATAAAATTGAGTGTCATTTTGAAATATATATGATACACTTAGGTTGCTATATATATGAAAAATTATAAAAGAAGGAAAAGACAGTTACATCTCTCAAACATATTTGATTTTTGTTAATCATTGACACAAGAGTAAATCTGTCCTAGGAGTATTATCAGAATAATTATTACCTTTCTATACTTTTCTTTTGACAATAGGAAAAAGATGACTCAAAAATCAATGAACAGCTAGACTAGCAATCTAGGTGTTGATTGAGTCGGAAACTATTTACCTCCATGCATAATTCTACTACCCAAACAATTATTGCCGAAATATATGCAAACGCAAATCCAAGATCCCATAGAAATATTGATTTCCATGAAAAAAAGAATATGTGCAGCAGTGCATGACCAACTAGATGTACTGTTTCTGGGCAATTGATAGGTAATGATCATTCTCTATGGGGAACTATGCGGAGCATTCATGTAAATTTTATTGAATTTGTGACCAGTCACCCATAAAAGATAATTATATATGTCTGAGTATGAGGTGACCTGATCGTCCTATCAAACATGGATTTACAGCAAACCTTAACTACTGTGGAGTTTACTATACAGACATATGAATAAAAATAACACCGGAGGTCTTTCTCACAGTGTTTGGGAGAGAAATATAAATAATTGAATTTAAGAAGAGAATTAAATATACCCAGTCTACAGAATGGTTCAAGACAAGATGTGCTTATAGACAGTTATGTTGGTTAAGTCGTTTTTTGAATTAATTGTCCAAGAGAAACATGCTGATTCTAAGGGAAGAAGTTACCTTGCTGGGTTAGAGTGGTCCTATAACTGCTCTCAGCCAAATGTATTTAACCTAGTAGAAATGTCAACAAGGATCTGGACTAGAGAAACATGGAAAGTAGAGAGTGTCTAAGGTACCTTGCCACCTCTTAGCATTTTTTATAATAAAAAAAATCTGTATTTTCTTAATTTGTACTGAATGTTCTGTTGTTAATCGTATACCATCCATAGATAAGAACAATGTGGTCAGTGATTGATTTGAGCTGGGGTGCCTAATTTCTGGGCCCATCTCCACATATTTTGATTCAATACATGTTCATAATTAATATATAGTCATACAAGTTTTTATAGATAACTTAAATATATGAATTTCACATATATACATATATGTATATAATTTCCTTGTAGGGTATTGATAGTCTGATGTGGTACATACTGGGTGATCACTTCAAATAACAGAAAATGTGTCTAATATAAATGTATGTTTTTAACTCTCTATTGTTTGATCACTCTTATAACAAAACTAAAACTGATCTTACATTATTTTTTAAACTTAAGTCAGTACCCTGTCTAATTTTGTCACTACATAAATAGCAGTTCTATTTACTGATAACCCATACCATCATCCATACAGTATTTTTACCTCTTTTTTGGTATATTCATTTTAGAAAAAATGTTTACTACATTCACACAAAATACCATGTGGTGCTGGGCATTTACCTTAATAAACTCTCAGTCTAATAGGAGACATGAAAATATTCATAAATATTTACTTTATAGTAAGATAAATGACATGAAAAAGTAATGCACATAGCACTATGGGAGCAAAATAGATGGATATCTAAATAAGCCTAGGTAAACTTTTCTAGAAAGAAAACATTAAGTTGTATCATTTTTTTCTCTTTTCTTTTTTTATATTACATACCCAAGATATATTTATTTTATAAATGGAAATTTGTACCTCTTGACCACCTTCACAATTTCACCCACTCCCCTCTGGCAACCAACAATCTGTTTCTGTATCATTTTTCTTTGTTTTGTTTGTTCATTTTTTTTTTTAACATTCCACATATAAATGATATCATATGGTATTTGTTTTTGTCTGACTTATCTCACTTTGCATAAAATACCCTCAGAGCCCATCCATATTATTGCAAATGGCAAGGTTTAATTCTTTTGTATGGCTGAGTAATATTCCATTTTGTGTGTGTGTGTGTGTGTGTGTGTGTGTGTGTGTGTCAGATCTTCTTTATCCATTCATCAATCAGTGGATAGTTAGGTCATTTTCATATCTTGGCCGTTGTAAATAATGCTGCAGTGAATATAGGGGTACATATATCTTTTGGAATTAGAGTTTTAATATTTTTGGATAAATACTCAGAAGTGGAATAGCTGGATCATGTGGTCATTCTAGTTTTTAATTTTCTGAGGAACCTCAATACTGCTCTCCATAGTGTCTGCAACAATTCACATTCCCACCAACAATGCACAAGAGTTCTTTTCTCTACATCTTTTTGATAATAGCCTTTCTAACAGATGTGAGATGGTATCTCATTGTGGCTTTGATTTGCATTTCCCTGATGATTGGTGATGTGGATTATCTTTTCATGTGCTTGTTGGACATCTATAAGTCTTCTTTGGAAAAATGTCTATTCAATTCTCTGCCCATTTTTAAACTAAAAAATTTTTTGTTATTATATGAGTTATTTACATATTTTTTATATTAACCCCTCAATGGATATATGATTTGAAAATATTCTCTCATTCAATAGGTTGACTTTCATTTTATTGATGGTTTCCTTCCTAGGGAAGAATATTTTTAGTTTGATGTAGTCCTACTTGTTTTTTTTTTTTTTGCTTTTGCCTTTGGAGTCATATCCAAAAAACCACCAAGACTGATATCAAGGATTTAACTCCTATGTTTTCTTCTTGGAGTTTTGTGGTTTCAAGTCTTACATTCAAGCATTTAATTCATTTTGAGTTAATTTTTGTGCATGGTGTAAGGTAGTAGTCTAATTTCATTCTTTTGCATGTGGCTGTCCAGTTTTCCCAACACAATGTATTGAAGAGACTATCTTTTCCCCATTGTATATTCTTGACTCCTTTGTTGTAAACCAATTGGCCATATATGTGTGGGTTTATTTTGGGGCTCTCTATGTTTTTTCATTGTTTTATGCGTCTGTTTTTATACCAATACCGTACTGTTTTGATTACTATCACTTTGTAATACAGTTTGAAATCAGGGAGCATGATGCCTCCAGCTTTGTTCTTCTATCTCAAGATTGCTTTAGCTATTTGGGGTCTTTTTTGATTCCATACAAATTTTAGGATTATTGGTTCTATTTCTGTGAAAAATGCCATTGGAATTTTGATAGGGATTGAATCAAATCTGTAGATTGCTTTGGGTAAACATTTTAACAATACAAATTCTTTCAGTCCATGAGTATAGAATATATTTATATGTATTTTTGTCTTCTTAAATTACTTTCATCACTATCTTATACTTTTCAGTGTCTTCATCTGTCACTTTCTTGGTTAAATGTATTCCTAGGTATTGTATTATTTTTGATGTACTAGTAAATGGAATTCTTAATTTGTCTTTTTCATAGTTTGCTGTTAGTGTATAAAAACATGATATATTTTGTTTGATTTTGTACCCTGCAACTTTATTGAATTTGTTTATTAGTACTAACAGTTTTGGTGCAGTCTTCAGAATTTTCCCTATATAAAATCATGTCATCCACAACTAGTGACAGTTTTATTTTTTTTCTTTCCAATTTGGATGCCTTTTATTGCTTTTTCCTGCCTAATTGCTCTGGTTAAGACTCCCAAACTTTGTAAAATAGAAATAGCTTGAGTTGTACCTTGAAGAATATATGGGGAGTTTCCCTGGTGGCGCAGTGGTTGAGAGTCCGCCTGCTGATGCAGGGGACATGGGTTTGTGCCCCAGTCTGGGAAGATCCCACATGCCGCAGAGCGGCTGGGCCCGTGAGCCATGGTCGCTGTGCCTGTGCTTCCAGAGCCTGTGCTCTGCAACAGGAGAGGCCACAACTGTGAGAGGCCCACATACCGCCAAAAAAAAAAAAGGAATATATGGGAGGTAGCTTTATGTGGAAGTCAAACTAGTGAAAAAGTCACAGGCAACATATAGCTTGTGGAAGAAAGGAAACCTCAAACAGAATGACATTATTGAGAACTACAGTGCTACAGCACTACAGCACTCTGGAGTGTGGTGTGGAGAATGAGGAGAGAAAGATAGCTATAACCTGGTAACACTGAAAGTTGCAGGTTGAAATCTTAGAAGTAAAAATACTAGAAAGCATTTGTTTAGCTTCATTTCAGCCAAATGTTTTTCAGAATTTCCATTTTAACTGAAATTGTTAGTCCCAGCTAATACACAGGATA
The DNA here is from genome assembly GCF_003031525.2 of Neophocaena asiaeorientalis asiaeorientalis. Taxonomy (NCBI): domain Eukaryota; kingdom Metazoa; phylum Chordata; class Mammalia; order Artiodactyla; family Phocoenidae; genus Neophocaena; species Neophocaena asiaeorientalis. Next base: position 437,137 of record NW_020174042.1, on the reverse strand, counting down.
GTCTGCAAGCCTTAACCAGGTCTGTGTGCCCACAGTGTTTCCTCTACAACACCTTCCACCTATATCTCCATTTTTATGATCAAATACATACAGGGCAGAGATGCCCAAAATAGGTTGCATTGGCTCATTTCACTCTATAGTGCTCACTGGTTTTTCTGCAGATTTTTTCTGTAATGAACATTGGGCTGAATATCAGGAGATCATATCTCTAATTCCAGCCATTCAATCACCTGCCTGGGAGACCTTGAGCCAAAGTCTTCCTTGTGACATTATAAATATGAACAGGTGGTTATTAAAGTCGTTTCTTTGCATTACAGTGCTATATTAAAATAGCACGCTGAATCTAATATGTAGAATAATAAAAGCCAAACACCTCTGGTCAAAGCAACATTGTGGGAGATGAGCTTTGGTCATCCCCTGCTGTCTCTAGAAAGGACCTCAGATACCATTGTTTCACCTCTGTATGTAATAAGGGGAATCCACATAACCAAGGTTTTAAAAATAATTTTAATATGTATCCTTCTCCGCTTGAGAGGCTCCACATATGGAAGGACTCAACACTCAGGATATCTGGTGGGGGAGCAGTCATTCCTACGATGTTTGGATGGTTTTTCTAAAAATCTCTTTGTGAATCTTTTTCCTGTCATTCCCCTGACTGCAATATTGATATCCAGGCCCAACACAAATGGCACTTCCTATGGATAAGTCCCCATGGTTTCTTCTACTTGAAACAGATCAAGTCCTCATGGTTTCTTCTCCTTGAAACAGATCATTTCCGACTTTGTTGATTAACAAAATTGTTATCCAAGTGAATGAAAATTTCTTATTTTTCACATCTTTATCAACATTATCTATTCTAAGAGTATCATTAGTTGATCTTATGTGTGGAATATTATTTCATTATACTTTTCCTTTCACATATGACTACAAAAAATGAAAAAAAATATTTATTGACTACACACACTTTCTCTTTATAATTACTATTCATGTTGGGTTGATTCCTCAATACTTTATCGGGGTATTCTCTTTTAAATATATACTTTGGAGCCTCAGTATTTCTTATTCATTTACATTGTGGCATTATTTTTTGTTTATAATTGTGTCTATATTCTCTTTTAAGAAGGCAAGTTAGCAATTTTAATATCATTATTTTCTTGTAATGTCTCCTAAATGTTATGTTTGCCTTTCTTATTTTGGTTTTGAGTAGTCTATCATTTACCATCTGTTTACAACTATAAATTTTATCATATATCAAATTATTATATATTATAATGTTTATATGTTTTTGTTATATTCATCTGTCAGCTTATCTAAGTGCAGATTGCACTGTGTGTTTATTACTAAAGTTTTATTATAAATCTTGATATCTGATAAAGAATGCTCCCCATCCCTTTTGGGTTTCATAAAAAACCCTTACTAGATTTTAATTGAAATTGTTTTGAATACCTAGATTAATTTTTGAAACAATTATTATCTTCTAGATACTGTATTTTGCCACCCATGAACATGTAACGTCTACTTATTCATTAGCCTTCTTTATGTGTTTGCTTTGTTTGGTTTTTATTTTTTATTTTATTTAATTATTTTTTTAACAGATAATTCCAAATCTTTTATTTTGTTTTTGTTTTCTTTTGTTTTAATTTTTATTGGAGTATAGTTGATTTACAATGTTGTGTTAGTTTCAGGTGTACAGTAAAGTGATGCCATTATACATATATTCACTCTTTTTTAGAGTTTTTTCCCATATAGGTCATTACAGAGTATTGAGTAGAGTCCTCTGTGCCATACAGTTGGTCCTTACTAGTTATTTATTTTATATGTAGTAGTGTGTATATGTCAATCCCAATCTTGTAGTTTATGCCACCCCCCTTTTCCCCCTGGTAACCATAAGTTTGTTTTCTACATCTGTGACTGTATTTGTTTTGTAAATAAGTTCATTTGTACTATTTTTTCTAGATTTCACATATAAACAATATCATATATTTGTCTTTCTCTGTCTGACTTACTTCAGTCAATATGACAACCTATAGGTCCATCCATTTGTTGCAAATGGCATTATTTCATTCTTTTTTATGGCTGAGTAATATTCCATTGTATATATGTACCACATCTTCTTTAGCCACTCCTCTGTCAATGAACATTTAGGTTGTTTACATGTCTTGGCTATTGTAAATAGTGCTGCAATGAACATTGAGGTGCATGTTTATTTTTGAATTATGGTTTTCTCTGGTTATATGCCCAGGAGTGGGATTGCTGGATCATATGGTATCTCTATATTTTGTTTTTTAAGGAACCTTCATACTGTTCTCCATAGCGGTTGTACCAATTTACATTCCCACCAACAGTGCAGGAGGGTGCCCTTTGCTTCACACCCTCTCCAGCATTTATTGTTTGTAGATTTTTTGATGATGGCCATCCTGATTGGTGTGAGGTGATACTCCATTGTAGCTTTGATTTGCATTTCTCTAATAATTAGTGATGTTGAGCATATTTTCATGTGCTTTGTGGCCAGCTGTATGTCATCTTTGGAAAAATGTCTGTTTAGATCTTCTGCCCATATTTTGATTGGGTTGTTTTTTTTGATATTGAGCTTCATGAGCTGTTTGTATATTTTTGAGATTAATCCCATGTCAGTCACTTTGTTTGCAAATATTTACTCTCATTCTGTGGGTTGTCTTTTCATTTTGTTTATCGTTTCCTTTGCTATGCAAAATCTTTTAAGTTTAATTAGGTTCCATTTGTTTATTTTTGTTTTTATTTTCATTACTCTAGGAGGTGGATCAAAAAAAAATATTGCTGTGATTTACGTCAGCGAGCATCCTGCCTATCTGGCCTACATTTAGGTCTTTAATCCATTTTTTTTTTAACATCCTTATTGGATTATAATTGCTTTACAGTGGTGTGTTTGTTTTGTTTTTTAATAATGCTTTGTAACTTTTTCCAGAAGGCCTAGAGGCATTATTTTTTAAAAATTATTTCTAAATACCTTAGAGTTATTGTTGCTATTGGAAAAAGGCCCTTTATTTTTTTCTAGGATAAGAAAGTGTTTCCACTAAATTATAAAATTATGTATTTGATCTGCATTTATATTTTAATGTTAATAGACTTTTCAATACTGATCCATAATTAAGTAATATATTTTGTTTTGCATTATTGTTTGTTTTTGATGAGAAAAATAAGACATGATAATTTCACCACCCCAGAAGATTCCTTTGTACTATCAGTAAACTACTATAATAACCATTCTGACTTTTGTTATTAAATATTGGTTTTGCTGTGTTTGAAACTCAAATAAAAGTATGAATACTCTGTGTATTCTTTTCTGTTTTCCTCTTGTTCAACATGATACTTTTGGGATTCATCCATATTATAACATATATTAAAAGATTGATCTTTTATTTATTGCTGTGTAGGAGAATGTCATTATAAATATATTATAAATTGTCTATCACTTGATCCTGTTGGGTTCTTTCCAGTTTCTTCTGTATGAATAAACTTGCTATAAATGTTTGTGCAAATATCTTTTGCTGGAGTTTTGCACTAATCTTTCATGGGAGTAGTATGGGTTTAGGGGATATATATGTTACTTTTAGAAAGTACTGCTAATCATATTTTCTCAAAATTGATCTAATTAAGAATCCCATCAACAATGTATGCAGATTCTTTGTCTGACTTAACTTCACTTAGTATGATAATCTCTTGGTCCATCCATGTTGCTGCAAATGGCATTATTTTGTTCTTTTTTATGGCTGAGTAATATTCCATTGCATATCTGTACAACATCTTCATAATCCATTTATCTGTCGATGGACATTTAGGTTGCTTCCACGTCTTGGCTATTGTAAATAGTGCTGCAATGAACATTGGGGTGCATGTAACTTTTCTAATTATGGTTTTCTCCAGATATCTGCCCAGGAGTGATCACTCACGTGTGGAATCTAATTTTAAAAAATGATACAAATGAACTTATTTACAAAACAGAAACCGAAAGATATCAAAAACAAACTTATGGTTACCAAAGGGGAAACATGGGTGGGGAGGAGTAAATCAGAAGTTTGGGATTAACATATACACATTACTATATGTAAGATAGATAACCAACAAGGGCACAGGGAACTCTACTCAATATTCTGTGATAACCTATATGAGAAAAGAATCTGAAAAAGAATGAATATATGTATATGTATAACTGAATCGACTTTGCTCTGTACCTGAAACTAACACAGCATTGTGAATCAACTACACTCCAATAAAATTAAAGAAAAAAAAAAAAACAATGTATGAAGTTTCTAGTGGCACACTACTTTCTCGTCAGTACATCATATTATCTTAATTTTAGTCATTCTGATGGTTGTGTTCTATAATCTCATTATAGTTTTAATCTTCCCTTCCCTGCTGATTAATGATATTGAATATCTTTTTATATGCTTATTGATTATTTAGATACACTCATTAGTAAAGTACTTTTATAAAACCTCACCCCATTTTAAAATTTTGTTCTTTGGCCTTTTTATTGATTTCTAGCATTCTTCATGTATTCTGTATACAAATCATTTTCAGATGTATGTACCCGGAGTATCTTCTCCCTTTCTGTGAATCACCTACTTAAGTATGATTTCTTTTGATGAGCAGAAGTTCTGTATATCATTAAGGTTACTAAATGAATTATTTTCCTTTATGATTAGTATTTATGTTTATTAATATTAAAAACAAATTTTCCTACTCCAGGGTCATGAAGATGTTCCCCTCAGTTTTTATTTTTTCCTAGAATGTTGATTATTTTTGTTTTAATATTAATCTGGTGAACCTGATAAAATCTATAATCAACCTCAAGTTAATATCTCTATATGGTATAAGGTAGGATTAGGGTTCATTTATTTTTTACCATATGCATATCCAATTGCTCCAGCATGATTCATAGGAAAAAATCAAAAGCTTTTCATAATAAATTTTGGTGGCAATTTTGTCATAAATCAAATGTCTTTAAGCACATGGGGCTCTTCTAGACTCTAAATTATGTTCCATTGCCCTATACTATGGATGGATAGTATTATTGCTGTAGTGTTATAGTTACCTTGCCATTGTAGGTCATATACACAGTTTGTGTGTGTGTGTGTGTGTTGGGGGCTTGTGTCATTGGTATTTAAACTTTCTTTTTGTCTGATATGCTCATTTTAAAGTATTAAATTTATCCCTCAAAATGATATTTTTATTTTTATCCCATAATTTTTTTACACCATAATTTCATTATTTTCATCTTAACATATTTTGTAAGGTTCATTGTAACTTTACCTTGTCCTATAAATTATTTAGTAGTTTGTTATTTTATTAACAAATACTATTATTAATAAGTTATAATTGAGTGTTAATTTACTTCTATAATGGTTAGAGAATATATAGTCTATTATTTCCTAACTGAAATTTAGTTAATATTGTTTTATGAACCAGGAAATACTTTATTTTGTTAAATATGTTGTAATTATATGAAAAGAATGTGTGTTTTATAGTTACGTTTGTGGCATTCTATATACATCAAATAAATCAATATGCTTAACAATGTTGTTAAAATCTTTTAATTTCTTACTTTTTTCCCCAAACTGAAGCATGTTAAAAATCTCTAGTCATGAATTTTATTTTCTCTCTTTATCTCTGTTAATTTTACTTTACATAATTTAAAGCTATGTTGTGTGTTTCCAAATTTAGGAGAGTCAAATTAATCTGTTGACTATTTCATTATTGTAAAATGTTCTGCCTTTCATTCATAACACTTCTTGCCGTAAAGTCTCCCTTACCTGACATTAATAGAGACACTCCAGTTTCTTTTTAGTATATATTTTTTATCATCATTGTACTTCCTTTGTCATTTTTGGATTTGTATTTAAAATGTGTTTTGGAGGACCACTCAAAGTTTGGCCATATTTTAAAATTTACTTGATTCAATATTAACATAGGCACACTACCTTCCCTTGGGTTAGTTTTTGCATTTTTTTCACTTATTTTACATTCAAGCAAGCTTTTTAAAGTTGTTTCTCATTAAAAAAAAGCATATTGTTACGTTTCCTTCCGTCTTCCCTTCTCTCTGTCCTATCTTTGTCTTTTAATTAGAACATTTAGTCCATTCATATTTAATGTTATTATTGATATAGTTGGGTTTAAGTCTACCATCTTGCTTTGTTTTCTGTTTGTCACATCTGTTCTTCATTCCCTGATTTCTTTTTTCCTGTATTCTTTTGTATTAATCAAGTTCTTGTTTTAGTGTTCGATTTGTCCATCTCTTAGCATTTTGGTAACATGTTTTTCTACCACTCTTCAATAATTTTCTTACTTTTTTGAAATTCGTTAAATTATTCTTGACTTATCTTAAACTACTACTTTTATCTCATCACAGATAATTCAAGAAACTTGCAAGAATTTAAATTCATTTACCGCTTTAGTGTTTTTCTCCTAACTGTTGTTATATATTTTACTCATGAATGTGTTAGAAACCTCTCAGATATTGTTATAATGATTGCTTAATGCATTCTATTGTCTTTTATATTTACTCACTTATTTGCCCTTTCTTGAGGTGTTCCTTTCTTCTTGCACTCTGGACTCCAACCCAGAATTAGTTTTTCTCAACCTAATGAACTGCTTTCAATATTACTTGTAGTTCAGTTTGCTTGCATCAATTTTTCTCAACTTTGTTTTCTTGACAATATGTTCATTCACCTTCATGTTTGAAGGAAATATTTTCACTGGATGTCAGGTTATTTCCCTGAATGTTAGTATTTTAAATGTGTTATATCAGCATATATGTAGTACTTAAGAAATTATTTGTTTTTTGAAAGTTTTATCCCTGTTTATTTTTTAAACACATATGCTTTTAAATATGTAGTTTACCTTCCAAATTCAATTAAATTGGATTGGCAGTGATCTGAAAGAAGATAAAACTGAAAGGCCAAAGGAAAGGCTTGCTTGATATATAAAATATATATTAAAGGTGTGAAACATTTCTTAAAATAAATTTATAAAAGTATCTATTAGCAATCTTTGTTGAAAAGCATTTTCTTTGGGGCAATTAGGATTATATCATAAGCAAGCTGTAGAATAAGCAGGCAATTGAAATCATTTTGTAAATAGACTCTTACAATTATCCTAAAGACACTTAAACCAGACCCTGCTCATTCCCTCTCTAAATATATATAATTAATAATTTTGTAAATTATAACATGTCACTATAAAAATAACTGAAGCACATTATCTGAATATTATGAGTGAACAAAATTTAAAGTAGGATAACAATTAAGGAGCAGACATAAAATCCCTTTCAGACACATTCAGATGTTGTAATGATTTATTTTCATCTTTACTATTTATATTCTCTGGTTAAATTTTCCTTTTTAACTGTAGAAATGATGTCAGATATTGCTACATAAATTTATGGTAAAGAGAGGAAGGTTTAATGAAGTGCCATCTTAAAGGAACAATTTTTGTTTAATGGAATTGAACCATCATACTCAAACAAATATTTTTGCTTAAGGGCGGGGTAATGTGAAGTGTACAACCAGGGATTTTGGGAAAAAAAAATATATATATATATTTTGTGTGTGTGTGTGTGGTACGCGGGCCTCTCACTGTTGTGGTCTCTCCCGTTGCGGAGCACAGGCTCTGGACGTGCAGGCTCAGTGGCCATGCCTCACGGTCCCAGCCACTCCGCGGCAGGTGGGATCTTCGCAGACCGGGGCACGAGCCCGTGTCCCCTGCATTGGCAGGCGGACTCTCAACCACTGTGCTACCAGAGGAGCCCTCAAAAATATTTTTAATAGACTCTAGATAGTAACATGTTTTGCTAAATGTATTTTGAATTATTTGTTCTGCGTTTTTATCTGGAGTTGTCAAAGTGGGACAGGAATCAACACATCAACAACAAGAAAAGTCAACACTAACTAAAAGTCTTTGGAAGAGACATAAATGTAAAGGCAGGATTTCAAAGCAGTAGGTCTCAGTGCTAGCTCTTCTGTCCCTAATATTAATGCTTATAGTTTTGTTGTTTGCTTAATTGCCTTTGTTTTTACCAGTTATCATACTTCAAGTGATTTTTTTTTTAATGAACATCTGTTTGGGTTATCCCACCTCATCTAAATTCTTCATTGAATTTTCTCATTTCTTAGGATAGAATTTATTCTTCTTTATAATTTTCTCTACCTCTCTGCCAAATTATTCATTTCTCATCCCCATACTATGCTGCTATGATAGCACTGCTCCCTTTCTTCATTTAATTAGTGACAACTCATCCTTTATTACCCAGTCCACAAATCACCTCTTCAGTCTCCCTGCCACTCCCACTGGCTGTCATGTTTTGCACCACAGGCACCCTATTTACAGCTCTATCACAGCACTATGTGACTGTATAAATAGTTATAAAAATGGTTTGTCTTTCAATTAGACAATTAGGTGAGGAATTTTAGTACAGGAACTGTACTTAGCTTTTAGGGCATTACATAGTGGGTTCCTTAATTTTTTTTTTTAACATCTTTATTGGAGTATAATTGCTTTACAATGTTGTGTTAGTTTCTGCTGTATAACAAAGTCAATCAGCTCTATGTATACATATATCCCCATATCTCCTCCTTCTTGCATCTCCCTCCCTCCCACCCTCCCTATCCCACCCCTCTAGGTGGTCACAAAGCACGGAGTTGATCTCCCTGTGCTATGCTGCTGCTTCCCACTAGCTATCGGTTTTACATTTGGTAGTGTATAAAAGTCAATGCCACTCTCTCACTTTGTCCTAGCTTACACTTCACCCTCCCCATGTCCTCAAGTCCATTCTCTATGTCTACATCTTTATTCCTGTCCTGCCCCTGGGTTCACCAGAACCTTTTTTTGGTTTGTTTTAAGATTCCATATATATGTGTCAGCATACGGTATTTGTTTTTCTCCTTCTGACTTACTTCACTCTGTATGACAGACTCTAGGTCCATCCACCTCACTACAAATAACTCAATTTTGTTTCCTTTTATGGCTGAGTATTATTCCATTGTATATATGTGCCACATCTTCTTTATCCATTCATCTATGGATGGACACTTCAGTTGCTTCCGTGTCCTGGCTATCTTAAGTTTTTTTCTTGAAATAACAATCTATTAAGATGTTACTCAGATACCATAAAATTCATACATTTAAAAGGTAAATCTCAGTGGTTTTTAATATATTTACAAATTTATAAAATCATCGCTGTTATCTAATTACAGAATAACATCATCGCTCCAAGAAGAACCCCATACCTATGTGCATTCACCCTGTATTTCTCCTTTCCTTCAGCCCCAGGTAATGACTAATATACTTTCTGTTTCTATGTATTTGCCCGTTCTGGATATTTAATGTAAATCAAATCATACAATATGTAGCCTTTTGTGACTGGCTTCTTTCACTTAGCATTAAGTTTTCAAGGTTCATCCATGCTGTAACATGTATCAGTGTGTCATTCCTTTTTGTTGCCAAATAATATTTCTTTAGGAGAACATATGCATTTTGTTTACCCATTCATCAGTTGATGGGCATTTCTGTTGTTTCCATTCTTTGTCTGTTATGAATAGTCATTCTATGGACACTTGTGTGCAACTTTTTGTGTAGATATTTTTCTTTCATTTCTCTTGGGTAGATACAGTAAGTCCCCTACATACGAACGAGTTCCATTCCAAGAGCACGTTTGTAAATCCAATTTGTTTGTTAAGTCCAACAAAGTTAGTCTAGGTACCCAACTAATACAGTTGGCTATATAGTACTGAACTGTAATAGGTTTATAATATTTTTCACACAAATAATACATAAAAACAAACAAGAACAAAAAATAAAGAAAAAATTTTTAATCTTATGGTATAGTACCTTGAAAAGTATAGTAGTACAGTACAACAGCTGGCTGGTAGCAGTACCAGCTACATCACCGCTGCTTTTATGCTTGCTTCTGGACATCCTGGGCTTGAAATAAATGTACTGTACTCTATATGGTACTGCACTGTAAAGTACACAAAAGCACAACCACTTGGAGAGGATGCACGCACATGACAATGTATGCCAGACACGTGAACTGACTTACGTGATTGGACATGTGAACGCACGTTCACATCTTTGAAAGTTTGCAACTTGAAGGTTCATATGTAGGGAATTTATTATACCTAGGAGTGTTATGCCGAGTCACATGGAAATTCTACATTTAACATTTTGAGGAGCTGCCGAACTATTTTCCGAAGTGATTGAACCATTTTACAGTCCCATCAGCTATCTCTGAGAATTTTAATTACTCTCAATACTCACCAAAAAAATTTTTTTATGTATTAAAAAAATAGCCATCTTAGTGGGTATCAAGTGGTGTCCCCTTGTGGTTTTGATTTGCATTTCCCTAATGACTTATGATGTTGAGTTAATGTACCTATTTTCAATTTGTATTGTTTGTTTGGAAAAATGTATATTCATATCCTTTGCTTACTTTAAAAATTAGGTACTGTGTTTACATTTAAAAAATTCTTTGTACTTTTGAGTTCTAAGAGTTCTTTAAATATTCTGCATATAAGTTTCTTCCTAGATATAATATTCGCAAATATTTTATCTTATTCCTGTGTTGACTTTGCACTTTCTTAATGATATCTTTTCAGGAGAAAACATGTTTAATTTTGATGAAGTACACTATTATCTATTTCTTTTATCATTTGTGCTTTTGGTGTCATATCTAAGTCACTTCTTAATGAAAGATCACAAATATTAACTCATTTTTTTCTAACAGTTTTATTGTTTTAGCACTTACATTTAGGCTTTTGATCCATTTTGAGTTAATTTTTGTGTATGGTATGAGGTCAGGGTCCAATTTCATTCTTTTTCTTGTAGGTATCCAGTTATCAAACAGCATTTTTACTCCCAGTTTTACTGAGATATAGTTGACATACAGCACTGTATGTTTAAAGTATATAGCTCAATGATTTGACTTACATATATCATGCAATGATTACCACAGTAAGTTTAGTGAATATTCATCATCTCATACAGGCACAAAATTTAAAAAGAAAAAGATTTCCTTGTGATGAGAACTCTTAGGATTTACTGTCTTAACAGTTTTCATATAACAATGTTAATTATATAAATCATGTTGTACATTATATCCCTAGTCCTTATTTATCATATAACTGAAAGTTTGTACCTTTTGACCATTTTTATTCAATTCCCTCAAGCACAATTTTTGAAACGACTATTCTTTCCATCATTGTATCATCTTGCCCTCCTTATGGAATATCAGTTGATAATACATGTAGTGGTTCAGCTAAGATTCTCAGTTCTACATGACTTTCCCTATGCTAGGATCACACAGTCTTGATTACTGTAAATTGTAACTAACTTTTACATCTAAGTAAATTTTGAAATGGTAAAGTGTGAGTCAACCAAATGTATTCTTATTTAAGTTCTTTTTTGGCTACTCTGGCTCACCTACATTTCTAGATGAATTTCAGGATCAGCTTGTCAATTACTGCAAAGTAAAAACTGGGATTTTGATAGGGATCACATGAGTTCTATAGATCAATTTTGAGAGGGTTGTCACCTTAATATGAAATCCTCTGATCCATAAACATGGAAAGTTTAGTCATTTATTTAGATTTCCATTAACATCTTGCTACAGTGTCTTGTGGTTTGCAGAGTGAAAACCTTGCACTTTTTTGGTTAAATTTCATAATTGTTTTATTTACTTTAGGTGCTATTTTAAATGGAATTGCTTTACTTCATTTTCATATTATTGTATGTGAGTGTATATAAATACCATTGCTTTTTGCATATTGATCTTGTATATTATAGCATTGTAGAACTTGTTTATTAGAGTTAGTAGGGGTTTTTTTTTGTGTGTGTGTATTCCTTTGGATTTACTCTATATAAGATGATATCCTCAATGGAAAGTGCTAGTTTAAATTTTTCCTTTTATCTTGATGCTTTTTATTTTATTTTTGCCTAATTCCCTCCCTACAACCTCCAGTAGAATGTTGAATAGAACTGGCAAGAAGGTCTTCATATTTCTCCTTATCTTATTTCACCATTAAGTAGCATATTAGTTGTGGCTTCTTTGTTTGTTTTTGTAGATGCTTGTTGTCAAGTTGAGGAAGTTCTTTTCCATTCCTAATTTTTTTTTTTTTTGCGGTACGCGGGCCTCTCACTGTTGTGGCCTCTCCTGTTGCAGAGCACAGGCTCCAGACACGCAGGCTCAGTGGCCATGGCTCACGGGCCTAGCCGCTCTGCTGCTTCCTGGACTGGGGCACAAACCCGTGTCCCCTGCAGCGGCAGGCGGACTCTCAACCACTGCGCCATCAGGGAAGCCCTCCATTCCTAATTTTTTACATGTCTATCTTAATGGGTGTTAGTTTTCTCTAGTGCATTTATCTCTTGAGATGATCATGTGTTTTTTTTATGTGCTTTATTCTCTTATATTTTATTATACTTCTAATATAATATGTTATATTACATTGATGATTTGGAAATGTTAACCCAAGGTTTTATTCCTGACATAAAATCCTAACTTGGTAAGGTTTTATAATCCTTTTTATATTTTGCTAGGTTTGGTTTTCTAGGTTTGATTTTTTTTAGATTTCTAGTCTTTTTGTAAGGAATATTGGCCTGCAGTTTTGTTTTGTTTTGTTTTACTCTTGTGATATCTTGTTTTGGTATCACAGTAATAATGGCTGCACACAAAGAGTTAGTTTTTTTAATAGTTTGTGAAGAATTGATGTTAATTCTTTTTTAAAGTTTAATAGAACTCACCAATTAAGCCATCTGGGTTTTCTTTGTGCAGATAAGCATGAACCAAGTGCTGAAAAATAGTTCACTGGGCCTGGTTGAGAAATGTTAGCAGGAAAATAATACCAATAATAGCTAAAGCATTGTATTAATTATCTATTGCTACATACCCAGTTAACCTGAAAACTTGATTGCTTGAAACAATAAACTTTCATTGTCTTACATTTTCTATCAATCAGTCATTTAAAAACAGCTTGGCTGGGTGTATGCATGGCTTCCTCCAATCGGAATATTGACAGAATGCCTCAGTTCTTTATTGGGTCCTGACATGAGGCTTTAGATCCTGGCCATTTGGGTCCTGCTGTAGGGTTGCCTGATTGTCCTCTTAACACAGCAGCTGGCTTCCCCCAGAGCAAGTGATCCAAAAAAGACAGAGATGAAAGCTACAATATCTCACGACCTAGCCTAAGAAACCAGAATTTGTCATTTCTACAAACCTGCTCACTAGAAACAAATCACTGATTCTGGCTCTACTCAAGGGTTGGGGAATTAGGTTCTACCCAAGTGTCAAAGGATAATCAAATAATTTGAGTACATATTTTTTAAACCACTATACCTGTATTAAGCACCTGTTATGAGTCACATTTTTGAGCATCTTACCCTATAGTAACTTATTTAATCTTCACAAAATTCCTGTATTTAGTTTAATTTTTCATATGGGGAGTCTGTCGAGAATATAATTAATTAATTTTCAAAGTCACACAGTAACATCAAAGGTGCCAGGCAATCTGGCACCTGACCCTATGTGTTCACTATTCAACCTCTTAAGGTAACATCACCAAGTTTGCCTTCTAAGGCAAGAAAACTGTTAACAATGTCTATGTACATGAATCGTCTACACACAGTGGGACATGCAGTGTCAGAGAAAGGAGGGCTACAGGTTCATTTGCATACAGTCACAGAGCATTACTCTATATACTGTTTATCAATTCTAGAAAGTTCAAGACTGTCCATAATTTAATTAAGGAGGATGACCTTTCTAATATTCATACAAACTTGGTTTTCATTGGTCAACAAAGAGACAGATCTGAATCTGACTCTGGCTTCAAGACTTTAAGACGTACAGCTGAGTAAAATTGAGATTTGCACGAATTATCAATCATTCTCATATTTGTCATACATTTGAGGAAGCAGCCACAGCCATTTAAGAGGCAAAGGGAGACAATTTTGTCTCACTTGTAAATGAAAGAGTGTATAAACCAAGGTCTTCAGGACATGAAGAAATCTGAAAACAGTATTTCTACATAATAGATAATTGAATTTCAAAGCATATAAATCTGTGAACAGAATATGAGCCTCTTAGAAATTTGTTTGTGGTTTGACTGTCAGCTCAGATTTGTAAAGCATTCTTCTTTGAAGACATGGTTTTTACTAAGAATTTTTCCATTCATTCAAACTCTTCTGGTTTTGAATTGAAATGAGTCTCTGTTATGAAAATGAAGTGTCATAATTTTTAATCAGTAGAGATCACCTCTGGTGCTGATCTAATAAAGGCTATGAAGAAGACAGGAAGGATAACAAAAGAGCAAGCATAAAAATCCAGACAATATTTTAAGGGCTGCAGTTTAAGCTTTGAATGCAACAGAAATCTCTTTCTACTTGTCATTGCATATTCCAAAAGCATTTGCCTTTGCAAAAGAAGTGAAATTTGCAGCATTAGCAGTTGGGATAATGGCACATCAGTAACAAATTTGTTCTACTTATTAATCTTCATTAGGCTTTCCATAATCTATTGATTGTAATAATAATAATAAACATAATTATTAGAAATTTTTTACATCATCAGTGGGGAGGAAAGCAAAGCAATACATTGTCTATTACTAAGGATCATAATTTCACTTATACTAAATAGAAAAAATATTTTATTTTTATTAAAAAGGAACAAAGAGCAGTGAGATTAGTGGTATAAAGCATGGACGTTAGAGCACAGGGACACAGGATAAAATTTTCAGTATCAAGGCAGTTATATAAATACTAGAGGTGCAATTTTTGGATCTTGAGGTGAGACTTGTTTAGTTTTGGAAAAAAACTGCCAAACTGTCTTCCAAAATGGCTGTACATGCATTCCACCAGCAAGGAAGGAGAGTTCCTGTTGTCACTCGCCCTCCAGCTATCTGCGTGGTCATATTTTGGAGTTTAGCTATTCTAATAGGTGTGCAGTGCTATCTCATTGTTGTTTTAATTTGTAATTCCCTAATTATATATAATGATGAGCATATTTTTGTATGCATATTTATTATCAAAACTAAAACTAGGATGTAATTATGTACAAGAGCGCTACTCACTATGGCTAAACCTTAAAGAAATCAGAATGTCCTTCAGTAGGGCTTCCCTGGTGGAGCAGTGGTTGAGAGTCCGCCTGCCGATGCAGGGGACACGGGTTCGTGCCCTGTCTGGGAAGATCCCCGCATGCCGCGGAGCAGCTGGACCCGTGAGCCATGGCCGATGAGCCTGTGTGTCCGGAGCACCGCAACGGGAGAGGCCACAACAGTGGGAGGCCTGTGTACCGCAAAAAAAAAAAAAAACAACTATATGACATTAGGAAGCAGATTTTAGCCAAAATCATGGAGCTGACATTGCCAGAATTATATATGTAATTTTAAACTATAATAAAACTCTAATATATATGTAAATATATATATCCATAAATAAACTATTATAGCATATAGTATAAAGACTGTATGCTATTATTTTAAGTGCTAGGCTAAAACTGATTTAAATCATAGTTCAAGCATCAAGAACAATGCAAAACAAGTCACCCTTGTCTAAAATGTTATCATGGTCCAACTGAATATATTCTAATTAGACATATTTATGGCTAAGAGCCAATTATTCTCAAAACTTTAGTAGTTTTTCACCAATGACATCATAATTTGTTATTTTTCCATAAGTTACTAGCTATGTTAATGTGGACACACAAAAGATTTAAAGGGCCGACTATATTTGTTGACATTGTTTGCACTAGTAAATCTAACCTAATTAATAGAATTTATGAAAATATATAATACAAGCTTCATAGAATAAATATTGTGTTATATTCTAACATAAAATTGCAATTACTCCTTTTATAACGTGTATTAAAATAAGATGAAAAATCATTGATATAAAATTAAAATATTAATACAATATTTAAAATAAAATAAAATATGCCATAGCAGAATTAGATATAACATTAAAATGTGAGTGCATGTTGTGTTCTTTATTAAATTATTTTTGTACTCTCCATCATTGTATTTGTAACAGAAGATTATCCAAATTTAAACTAATTGGAAAACTATTTAAAGAATGACAAATGGCAATAATTCTGGGCAGAATCAGCCAATTCAATGTGGAGATGCAATGAGAATTGTTTAAACTCATTTATGATTCTGCTTATGAGATCATGACGAAGACCATGTTAGATATATCTGTTTTGAAGAGATATTTCTTTTGTATGTGAGCCTATTTTGTCTTAAATTTGAAGTTTAAATTACTGTATTCAGTACATTTTTATCTATGCAGTATCATTTTGCTAGTAAAATATATACACACACACATATATGCACCTATAAAGCATGATCTGTTGTATATGAAAAAATGTGTAAGAATGTGTGAGATTTTACCAGTTACTTTATATTTTTCAGTCTCAGATTTTGTTGCATGACTCAGAACTACTAGTTTTATCCTTAAACATCTTTATAGTGGTTAATATTTATATTCATAGTTTTAAAAATTCACATTAAAATTTTTAAAATAACAGTAAAATTATGAAATAATATAAAAATATTTAGAAAGTAGAATTGCGATTTAGAATTGTTAGGATCATAATCATGGGTTCCAAAGTGTGCAAGAAAAGATACTAAGTTCTGTTTCGTCTTTTCTTCATCTTAATGAAGCCAATAATACCTATTTCATAGAGTTACTTAAAAATTAAACATATATTTGGCCATTTATCAGTATCATCATAATTGATAAAAAATATTAGTTCTCTTAGGTATTATTTTTAATTGAAAAATGAATGACAAAACAAATTTTAAAATGTTTAAAATGGTGCAGAGTAAATTCCAAAAGTAATAAAACTTACATTTAAAAATTTGGATGGAAGAAAATACCTATATGTATATGTATACTGGAATCACTTTGCTGTACACCTGAAACTAACACAACGTTGTAAATCAACTATACTCCACTGTAAAATAAAAAATAAAATAAAATGAGCAGGCTTTTAGCTTGCCTAAAAAAAAAAAAACTGGATGGAAAAACATGAAAATACAATCTTGTTAATCTCTAAAGATAAATGTAATTATTTCTTCTGTAAACTTGTCTACAGAGTTCAAACTTCCTCTAATGAGTATGTGGCTCTATTAAAACTGAAATATATTTATTTTATTTAAACACACTGTAACCTGCAGAAAAAGATAGCAAATGAATGAGAAACAAAAGAAAATGGAAGTGTGGGGAAAACGATCTAGGGATAATCTTTGGGGCAATTCTTAGACTAGCCTGAATTTACCTGTGTACTCTGTGAACCGGGTGCATTGTCATTTGTAGAAATTACTGTAAATATTGTAAAAGTTTTAAAATAAGATTCTAGCAAAGATTTTCTGCTTAGCTCATTAAAAATAATGTATTGGGTGCTACGTTCCCCCCAATGAAAAGGTTTTTATAAAGACAGCCTTTTTAGGTATACAGAGGTGAGAGAACATAAGAAAATAATGTAAGGTCTTTGAACATCTTGAATTTTCTTCTGAGAAGTTATTGCCATAATTTTAGACCCTCATCCCATCCACCCCAAATCACACATAACTTACCTGCTTACATCTTTACTACCTTTCAGTTCTTAGTATAAAGATACTTCCTTGGCATGTCCGCCTCCTCCTCCAAGATTAAATTAGGACCTCCGTGAATATTTCTTGTTGTCTGTTCATTTGTTTGCCTGTGTGCTTCATTATGTGCATTTTGCACCCTCCATTTTCTACTGCTTTTCAAAACACTAATTATTGTCAGTGCTCACATTGGGCTATAGCCATGAGGGCATTATCTTACTACTCTCGCATCTGATCTTCTGTACGTAACATAATTCCTGGAACATAATAGATGAGCCATGATATTTATTTCATCATTACATAAATGAAATCAATACATTTCTCTGTGACAAACAGTGTTCAGCATAATTTTCAGTGCTTATTTTCCATTTGCATATCTTCTTTGGTGCAGTGTCTGTTCAGACAGTTTGACCATTTCTCTTGAGCTGTTTGCTTTCTTTTAATTGAGTTTTGAGAATTCTTTATTATTCTGGATACCTGTGTGTTATCAGATATGTGATTTGCAAATATTCTCCCATTTGGGGGCTTGTCCTTTTTGTTCTCCTACTAGTGTCTTTACAATGAGCATAGATTCCAAATTCTGAGAAGTCCAATATACCATTTTTTTGTTTTAATACATTGTTTCAGTGCCTTATTTAAGAAATATTTGCCTTACTCAATATATAAACATTTCATTCTATATTTTCTCTTAGAAGTTTTATAGTTTTAGGTTTACATTTAATTTATAATCCACTTTTTTTTTTTTTTTAAATATTTATTTATTTAGTTTTGGCTGTGTTGGCTCTTCATTTCTGTGCGAGGGCTTTCTCTAGTTGTGGCAAGTGGGGGCCGCTCTTCATCGCGGTGCGCGGGCCTCTATCGCGGCCTCTCTTGTTGCGGAGCACAGGCTCCAGACGCGCAGGCTCAGTAGTTGTGGTCCACGGGCCTAGTTGCTCCGCGGCATGTGGGATCCTCCCAGACCAGGGCTCGAACCCGTGTCCCCTGCATTAGCAGGCAGATTCTCAACCACTGCACCACCAGGGAAGGCCCTATAATCCACTTTTTTTTTTTTTTCCATATGGTATGAGGTCATATGGATATCCAATTGTTTCAGAACTACTTGTTGACAAGCCATTCTTTTGCTTTCTCCACTGAGTTGCCTTTGCACCTTTGTAGATAATCAACAGACAATATACATCTCTGGGTCTATTTCTGTATTCTGTGTTCTGTTCCATTGATCTATTGCCTGTCTCTTGCCTATACCACACTGCCTTGATGACTGTAGTTTTATCGTAAGTCTTGAAGTCTGGTAGAATCAGTCCTCTGACTTTGTTTTCCTCCTTCAATCTTGTGTTGTCTACATTGGATCCTTTGTCTCTCCTTATAAACTTTAGAATCATTTTGTTGATATACACAAAATAACTTGCTGGGATTTTGTTTGGAATTGTGTTAAATATATATATCAGGTTGGGGAAAACTGAAATCTTGACAGTAATGAGTCTTTCTATGCATGGTACTTAGATTATCTCTCCACTTATTTAGACCTTCTTGATTTCTTACATCACATCTTTATGGTTTTTTTTCATATAGATCTTATACATTTTTTTGTTGGATATATACCAAAGTATTTCATATTTGGTACTAATGTAAATGATATATATTTAAAAAATTTTAAATAACCTTTCATTGCTGCTATATAAAAGCAATTGACTTTTTTGTATTAATCTCATATCCTGCAACCTTGCTATAATTGCATATTACTTTCAGAAATTTTTTTTTGTTGGTGTTGATTCCTTAGAATTTTCTACATATACAGCAGTGTCATCTGAGAACAAAGACCATTTTATTTCTTCCTTCCCAATCTGTATATCTCTTACGCATTATCTAAGACTTCTAGTACAATGTTGAACATTATGTGTGAAAGCACACATCCTTACATTTTTCCTGATCATATTGGGAAACCATCTAATTTCTCATGTTAAATATGGTGCGAGCTGTTATGGCCTTTATAGATGTCCTTTGTCAAGTTGAGAAAATTCTCCTCTATTCCCTGTTTTCTGAGAGATTTTATTACAGGTAGGTGTTGGCCTTTCTCAAATGCTTTTTCTGCATTTATGGATATGATCATGTAATTTTTCTTCTTTAGGCTGTTGATGATGGATAACATTAATTAATTTTTGAATGTTGAACCAATCTTGCAAACCTGGAATAAATCCCACTTGGCTGTTGCTTATAATTTTTTTATACATCGTTCGATTTTATTTGCTATTATTGTGTTAAGGATTTTTATATCAGTGTTCATGAGAGATGTTAGTCTGTAGTTTTTTGCTCTTGTGATGTCACTGTCTGGGTTTGGTATTAAGGTAATGCTTACTCATACAGTGAGTTAGGAAGTATTCCCTCTGCCTCTATTTTCTGGAAGAGATTGTATAAAATTAATTTCTTCCTTAAATATTTGTTAGAATTCACCAGTGAGCACTGATACTTTCTGTTTTAAAAGTTTATTAATTATTGATTCAATTTATTTAATCATTGTAGGCCTATGTAGTTTATTCTGCCTGTGTGAGTTTTGGTAGCTGTGTCTTTAAAGAAATTGGTCCATGTTGTCTATGTTGTTAAATTTGTGGACACAGAGTTGTTCATAATATTCCTTTACTATCCTTTCAATGTCAACAGAATCAGTAGTAATAGCTCCTCTTTCATGTCCAGTACTAGTAATTTGTGCCTTCTCTCTTTTTTCTCTTTTGTATCAGTTTCAGTTGATTTGTATTTTCTCATTATTCTTATTTGTCTTTTCATGCTTCTTTGTATTACTGTTTATGTCATATTTTATTTGTTTCAAATACCAGTCATTGTGAAGTTTCTCTTATTAAGTGCTGGGTATTTCCAAGTTGCTATTAATATTCTTGATGTTTATTCTTAATGAGGTTAAGTTACTTGAAAACAATTTGATCTTTTGGGATGTTGATTTTTAAACTGTGTTAAGTGGGATTATCTTAGTGTTTAGACTGGATGTTAATTTTCCCCCACTATGGACTACTCTTCCAGGTGAGGTTTTCCTCCCTAGTTTGTGGGATTAGGCGTTAATCCCTTTCCTGTGTGAGTTCTGATGATTTTTCTTTCTAATCCCTTTTAGGTGCTATTTCCCAGGCCTCTTATAGCTTCCTTGAACTATTCATGTATGGATCAGTACTCAGCTGAATAAACCAGGAGAAACTTCTACATATTTCCAGAGTTTCCTCCAGTATTCTGAAGTGCCTATAAACTCTAAGTGCCTGAGGTTCTCAGCCTCTGATCTGTCTGCAATTCACAGGGTCTGCCTGGTTTTGCCTTGGTTCCATTCCCTTGTGCCTTGGTCTGGAAACTCTCTCTAGGCAGTTTTCTGGAGGCAATCAGAGTTATCACCTCATCTTTTTTTCCCCATATTTTAGGGATTAGCCTGATATCCACTTTGTTTTATAAATTTATCTTTTTTTTTTTTTTTGGCCATTCCAGATAAGGTGAATCTGTTTTCTATTTATCCTTCTTGGCAGAGAACAGATATCAGTAATAGGATCAGTATTACCTTGAATGTGAGTGACAGAAATTTCATTCAACCACAATAGCTTATGAGGATAATGAATTAATTCATGAAATCCAAAAAGTCATTGAACACAGCTTCAGGTAAGGACACAAGTTCTCCTGTACTTCAAGAATACTTGAACTTTGAACAGTTTCTGTCTGCTATTTCCAATTTCTGCTTCTCATTCTCTTTCACTGTGGGCCACGTTGTCTCCTCACGGTAGGCCATTTGGCCACAAAGATTTATGTGATTTATGTCTACAGCTATTGAATATTAAAATTAAAGGGGAAGTGTTTTGATGCTTTCTGTGGAGAGACACATTGGCACCACTTGTTTCACTTTTCCCCACTAGCTTCTTTAATTGTAGTAGGAAGACTGAGCATCACTATGTGTGTCTGGGGTGGTGGGAGTGGGTGGGTAGAGACTGCCATCAGGAAAAAAGATTGTGGTTCAGACCATCCTACAACTGTGCCTTAAAACTTAATAATGTCACACCAGTAGTCATATAATGAAAATACAGCAATATTCCTCTAATTGATATTATGGTGAAATTTTAATTTTTATCAGGAAAATAATATACCCAATAGAGTATGTGTTGAGTATTTTAAGTTTTGTATCTGTTGGTCAAAATTAAACATTGCTTTTATAGAGCAGACATCTTCTCTTTGAAGTACAATAAAATCTTAGAGACTCAAGTTTTAAGTTTCTTGGACACAGAGCATTTTAACACTCAGAGAAGTTTACCATTGTTATTATAATCTTTCTGATGTTTTCTTCTTCAACTTGTCTTTGTCACTTTTAATTTCCATCATCCATACCTATAACCCTTATTTTTCTTTTGTTATTTTCTGAGACACAGAAGTGCAAATAATACATATATGGATTATGACAAAATGGCAACTATCTAGCAGTACTCTGGAAATACTCTAATATTATTTAGATTAATGTAGATATAGGGACTAAAGTTTTGTTTAAAAAATCAACTTGAAAATCACTGTTAGTGTCAGAGACACTGAGATAATTTTTATCAGTGTCATGTTTGGAAGTCAGTGATGCGTTTCTTTTTCTTCATCTGATAGGGATATAGAGCTATCAAATGTGTCAATCACTAAATCAGAGAGGAGACTTTTTGATGGAGGAAAGGTGATGATTATTACTTTTACAAAGTGAGCGATTTACTATATTCTTGGATGCATTTCATTCAAACATATGAAAGGAATTCAGCCCCCATACCCTGCTAATAACGTCTCTCTGGAAAAATCAGGTTTTAGTTTTACATTTAAAAAGAAATTTTGAAAAGTAAGACACTTGTGAACTTTCGCTACTATTAGTTTCTTAGGGGTTAACTTTTTATGTGATCAGATAATAGGTATCTCAGATATAGTAATATAAAAAAACAAAGTTTAGGCATTATGAATAATAGTATGAAGAAGTGGAAGATGATGTTATTCTTGTACAATTATAAATAATGCATGCCAAATTTACCATTCACAGGAGAACCTGTTAGTTGATGAGTTTAGATAGTTAGGCTAGGGCCAGACAGAGAAAGCATTTTTACATGGCACTCAATTATTTAGATAGAAGCTTTGAATCCACTGAGAACAACAGCAAGATTTATGGAGAGATGTACCATAATTTGTAGGATATTATTTTCTCTTAATTAAGGATAAAATATTATTTAATGAAACAGCTGATTTTCCAGAATAAAAATATTTTTGAATGTTGAACTCCCTCATGTTAAATATTACTAAGTCATTAACTCCCTACTTCTTTAGATTTCTTATTCAAATAGAAAATAAACTACAAATGAAAATGGAGTTAGGTGAAATTATGGCCATCATAACTTTTTACAATTAAATATGAGTATTTTTTACTACTGCATATTGTTGTCATTTACTCAAGTGCTATTTGTCTTTGCTTTATTTTGTCCTTAGAGAGGTAGAAGGGAACTCAAAAGTTTGTTATTATTTATGCCATCATTTGTTTATTTCCTTTTTAATGACATCCACTGAGTTTGATTAAACTTTAATCCAACTTCAGTTTTGCAATATATAGTATTTAATTATCAAAAGGCACGCTTTAGCATTTTCTTTGTCTTGTTTTGAAAAGTTGAGATATTGTGTAAGGTTTTCTGAATTTCTACTCATTGGCTACCTTAACAAATTCAGTTTTGACTATTAAATTATATTGTGCTTCTTACTGTTTGAAAACCTCTGAATAACAGTGGGCCAGATGTTGTTGCCTGATTAGATACCAAGATATTTTAATCACCAGCTGTAGCATTATAAACCTCCTCTTTTAATACTTCACTTTAAGTTTTCCATCTGCTTTTAGCATCTGGTCAGTTCTGTCTAGGTTGTCATTCTATTTCATTTCTTCTTTGTTGCCCCACAAACAAAATGGCTTAAATGAAACTTCTCTATCAGTCCTTAGGACCAAATCAGATATGCCATTATTTTAAATTTCAAAACGCACATTATTTAAGTAATAATTGTAGAAATACTCATGTTTTTATACAGTTTTCATTTTTCAACACATCTGTGGTACATAATGTAGACCAATAATATGTTGCATTTAAAATGACAATATTCACTAAAGAAAATTTAATTAATCAGACTGATTAAGCTGGGGATACATCTTACCCTTTTCAAAGGGATGTGTTAATAAAATAACCATGCCAAAATGTTCCTTCACATTTGTCTTATTACTGAGGAATGGGTTTAGAGAATGGAGTTAAATGGTATTTCATAATTTGAGTATAAAATCTTTAAAAAGGTTTAAAAATCTTTGCCAATATTTGGGACCAGAAGTGTAGAGGCCGAGTCAAAGATGGCATTATCAGGACCTTGTTCACAGCCACCCCACCAGTAATTGCTCTTTCCATCATCTTCTCCAAATTTAAGCTTGGCTCAAGTATGGCCTGCTCTGTGAAAATGGATGCATCCATATCAACCCACGAATCTCTTACTTTACTAAAATATTACTGCATCTAATTTACTAAAGCACTGATTTTAATGATTTAATTTGAAGTTTTACTTAATCAATTAGGTTAGAAGTCAATTTAGAGGTGTTAGCTTTATCTATTTATATATATATATACTTTACAAAATTAAATACAATTTTGATGATTTAGAGTCCATACAGTAAATATTAAGGACTGAGTAGGAGATCATCCACATTATAGGGTAAGAAACCCAGTCATTGTGAAGACAATAGACTTTAACAACCAAACATCATTGAGTAAATAAGCCAGAAGCATTATTATTATTATTATTATTATTATTAGGCAGTGGAGAAGATTCTTTGGCAGTGGAGCAGACAGTACATTTACAGCTAAACTCATTTACAAACAGAATAAATTTAAATTCATTCATTCAGAAATACTTATTTTGTGCCCACTACATACATGCCAGTCACACTTTGATGTCCTCATATATCCCAGAAACAAAAAACAAAACAAGCAAATATAGCTGCTTATATGCAGTTTATATTCAAGTGGAGGCTGGACAAGAATTTTTCCAATTATAGCATACCACCTAAAGCTCATGCTATAAGACCTAGGAACTTTATAGGATAGCTCCTTACAAAAGTATTAAACATACTTTGTAGCACTTTAAAAGAGCATACATTTCTTAAGTGTGTGTGGAAAACTCTGCTGTTTGAGGCCATAGTACTTCCATGGATTTTGATAGGAACAAAAAGAAGAATAACAAGGACAAGAAGTAGATTTGATAAAGAAAAAAAGTAAATGAAATTTGGGTTTTGACAAATTTTAGTTGAGTTACAACCAGTACATCAGTAAAGTGATCGTATCAGGACATACCAACAAATGCCTCAGAATCGTGTCAGTGGGTAATGGTAAATGAGGTGAAAAAAAGAATTTCATCAGAACGAAAAAATTTCTGCTGGTCAGTAATTTTGAAACCTCTCTAGTAAGGACAGGTTTAAGATTAATGCCAGAACAGCCCTTTATCTAAATAGTATATTATCTATTTCTGATGGATGTGTATCCTTAACTTCATTGAAATTTCAAGAAATCATACATAGTTCATTCCAGCATGCATTATTAGTATTTACAGTCTAATGCTTTAACAAATTTATAATAACCCCAGTTAAGGAAGAACTATTTCTAATTAATATAAAGGGAAGATATTTTCAGCAAAGTTATATTTTCAGCAAGTTATATTCAAGAAGTACATATATAAAGGAAATTATGGCAGTGGTGCATGATTTCATTATTAAAAGAGAAGCCCCTTCCCCTTTTTTTATATGGGGATCCATGAGGGATCAAGTAAGATATTTTAAAATATAACTGCAAGTTGTATTTTCAACAAATTACTCTTATATAGATTGGGTAGACCGTGTTTGGCTATGATATTCTTTGATGACAAAATCATTGCCAAGTCTTAAATACTTTAAAGATTGTAAATGCGTCAATCAAAACAATTTTTATTTTTTAACTTTGATTTTTAAAAGCCAAGTCAAAATAAATTACTTAATCCTAAAATGGTGTACATAAAAACAACAAACAAAATTAAAATTTGCTTGTCCCTCATCAAACCACAATGATATATTTGAGCATACTCTTTTACTAGTAGTGATGGATTTTACTTATTCTCAAAGTCTTTATTTTTTTTTAATCAGACAAGTATATTCATTTATCCATCTTTAATTTAGTGATTTTAGTTATGGTGAAGACAAAAACCCAAAAACCAAATAATAATGGACTTTAACTGTGAAATGATGGATTTAAGATCATGATTTGTGAATTAGGAGAATTAATTGATTAATCGAGATATTGATCTTACAAATTTACCCTTTAAGCATTATCATATTATAATATATAAAATAAGGATAACTATCATAATGTTCAACGTGAGGTAAAATGCAAAAACAAGCAACAAAGAACAAATGAAAAAAACATTCAAGTAATTATAACTGAATTTTGATGTTGTTAATCAGGAATTCTTACCAGGTTTTATTTCCCTTTTAGGAAATAATACTATGTTCTAAACATTCTTCCTATTAAAATAGGCCACTTGACACAAATCACTGCTTAGAAAGTTCTTGCTACTTTCTATTTTCTTCAAGAATGTGACCTTTTTATTTTGTGAAAATCCAGAATAATAAAAACCTAAAACAATGCTATATTCTATTATTCAATAATTAATATAACATAAATTATATATGGGATCATTTTTTTAATATATTTTGCCAAAAATATGCTCTTGTATCAATCTCTGGAATGAAAATGAATAAAATTTCAAATACTTAGATTACCTATTAATAGCCATTACATTTTATCAAGATATTGTAGAATCAGTTTTGTAGATCATTTGAATAAGCTGAATAGAAAGAAATAAGAAACAGTGCAATTTCTGATAATGAGTTCTTTAATCTGAAATACCTATTATTATTCCTAAGTCTAAAATGACTATGTATTTTTATTATATTTCCAGGAACTAAAGGTGATTTGCAAACACAATTTCAAAAAGAGGTAATTTCAACATCAGAAGGTTGTGAAGAAAACAGAAGAATGAGACATTTGACTGCGTGTAAATCTTCTAAGGAAAGACGCCACCAGCTTGC
Source organism: Neophocaena asiaeorientalis asiaeorientalis (assembly GCF_003031525.2). NCBI lineage: Eukaryota > Metazoa > Chordata > Mammalia > Artiodactyla > Phocoenidae > Neophocaena > Neophocaena asiaeorientalis. The sequence continues at coordinate 410,395 of NW_020174042.1, read as the reverse complement.
AGGTACACACACATCTAGGAAATCATGTTGATGGTAACGTTTTAATTCATAGCATTATTTTAAGTGTAATTGTTTTGATTATTGTTGCATTGAGTTCCTGAACTTCTTACAGTTAAACCAGAACTTATTTCGGTGGATGTGTCCTAAAATCCACTGAAGTATATATATTTGAAGAAATTACTCTTGACTATCACTCCATACCCTGCATGTTCCTTGCTGACACTAAAGAAGGCAGGGAGCTATTTTTGTATAGAGAGTTCATTCACCCTCAGTGTTACTGGGGATTCAAAATAGATTTCTTGTAGTTTACCAATTAATCTGCAGGGGATCTGGCCCAAGCTGGAAAGGAGTGGGAACTGCTGAGATTTGCTGAAGATCTGTGTGGATAAGAGAGAGCTCATGCGATAAGCAGTATCACAGTTGGTTTAACTCCATTTGTAAAAATGCTAACATTTGATTATATGGTATAGGCACACCAAGAGATTGATGCTTTTGATTTAGACATTCGATAAAACAAACTAAGAAATTCAAAAAGCTTGAAGTTATGTAATCCAGCTCAAGCCTTTAAAACAACAAGACCTCCTGTTTTGAGCAATATTTCCTTGTCTCTCTTTTTCTTTTTATAAGAAAGTCAGTGTTAAAATATGTTTTAAAAATCTAGTTTGACAGATATAAATGTTAAAGAAAAAAATTTAAAATATCATACTTGATCCCTCATGGATCCCCATACCAAAAAAGGGGAAGGAGCTTCTCTTATAGTAATGAAATCATGCACCACTGCCATAATTTCCTTTATATATGTACTTCTTGAATAGTTATTGTCAGAGAAGAGTTTTGTCTTTACAGTAATGAGTCATACCTTTGAGAAAAGCTCCCAGAGGGGTATAACTCAGTTTACCAGGAAAAAATATCCAGTTGTATGTGTGTGCACACAGATGTTTGTTTTCCTTGTCATTCTCCCTTGCTCATTCCCTTGAGAGACAACAGTAGAATCATTTTGCTGCAAGCTACTCTGCAGCAGTATAAGGGCCTTATCCAGATTGCTTTTATCCTCCATAAGCCTGTGGGGAACTTTAATTTAATGGTTTTTGATCATAGACCTCAACTTCCATCTTAGAGAAGTATTTTTCTCTAAATCACCTTGTACTCAGTTTGTAAGTTGTCTAAATAGAAAGGACTGGAATTATGTAGACACTGTTTATCAGAAAAGCAGTGGCTTTGTAACACACAGGATAAGTTTCAATAAAACAGCAAGTGGACTGGACTGGGTTGGCTACAGTTGTTATTCGACAAGAACACTCATGGTGTCACATGGGAAATTACCATAGATATTGGAACTGTGGCTTGATGAGGATGAGTGTCCCCAAAAAACTGCTTCTGTAAGTGATTTTATTTTTGCCACAAATTCATTTTAAAAATTTGATGAGTGAAACAGAATGGTGGTATACATGATGCCATGTTCTTTCAGTAATGTAGTAAAGGGAAGAATTCAAAGTAAGAATAATAATTATTGTAATAATGTATGCATCTAAGGCAGTAGACTGTAGTACAAAAGGGGACAATTTAAAGATACCAGCTTCTAGAATTCTATCGAAATTTTAGCGTATTTTACATTTCAAAAAAGGGTAAAGATTTATGAAGCTTTTAGTACTGATATGTGAGTATCAAATTTACACTGTGTCATATATCACCGGCCGCCTTACTAATTCCGTCTTTATTTGATGTTGAATATCTTTCCCTGAATGACTTAAAGTTATAACTCAGATTTATTCTTATAACAGCTCTGCATACTATCACATTGAATACTGTACTATAACTTACGTATCCAGTTTATGACCTGTCCAATTTAATATGATTACATAGTAACTGTATTGAGAAACTGGGGACCAGTGTACTTGTGGAGTACAAAAATCTCTCGATATTTAAGTGGCCCAGGCTTTTACTAACATTAGAAAGGGATATTAAGATACTTTCCTGGGGTCACATCATCAAACAAGGGTCATTGGTACAGGTTGGTGTTTTTAGAAAAAAGCTATTTGAGGTCAGTGCTATTTGCATTACTCGTTATTCTATTGTCTTTGAAATCAATGGTCTCTAGATATCAGAGGTGTGGGTGTAAAGATCAAGAAGCAAATATACTGATTCTTTCATTCTACTACTATATAATTATGGAATACACACACACATATATATACATAAATACATGCATGAACATATTTTTAAATCAAGTGCTTTTCTGTCAAGTATAAATACTTATGAAAACAAAAGATAATTTTATTCTTCTGTTAAATACAAATTAACCCTTAATTATGTGTCTTATATTCAGTGTCTCACCAGTTATATAATATGGATACTCTCCATTAATTTTCAATGTACAATGGAAGGGACTTTCTTTCCTCTGAGAATAAGAAGTAACACATGATATAAATATAAATCTCTATTAGAAAACTTGCTTATATTGTAGATTGCTGTATTCCCACTATGAATTAATTTCCTAGCACTTGTATCAGAGTAGTCTGAACATTTGTTTGTACGTTATAATTGTTTTGCCTTACAAAACATCCAACATTAGAACTTTGCCATGACTGTTATTACCCCACAGAAAAGTTTGTCTGGGTTTAGAAGAAAACTCAATTATGACTTTTAGTGCATTCCAGAAGCTGTTTTCTGAAAGCCGAGAAACTTTTTATTTATAAGAATAAGGATACTTTGAATGGAAAATGAAGCATGCTTGTATGTATTTTCCAGGTCAGAATCCTAGAAATATGCAAGTGCTCCCTCAAAAAAGAGAGCAAATAGGTAGATTACTAATGGCAAAGTATAGTATTGATGTGGATGGGATAATGGCCCCTCAAAATGCTATAGGGAAAATAGACAAGAGTTGAAGTGTTCAAAATGTTGTGTTCAAAATGTTGTGGAGATTCAGAGCGCCAACAAACCAGATGAAGTCTGTGGTAGGGTTGAGTGTTTGCAACACATAGCACAGATACAATGAACAGTGGGAATCAGTATATCGTGCCCAAAGGCCAGAAGGATGAACTACAACACAGTGAATGGCAGGACCCAGCAGCACTCAGAGGCCAAGACCAGGAATGCTTATTCCAGATGAGACCAGTGATGTCACAGTATAGTTAGGGCAATAAATCTTGTCGTATCATAGACTACTTCTCTAAGTCTCATATTATTTTGTTGATGCATATTTTTTGTTTGCTCATTCTTGACTAGGTGAGTTATTTCTAGATCAGGCATTACCCTCCAGTGGGATCAGCAGAAAAGTCTAGCTGCACCAATGAGCATTGTAGAGTTACCGCCAGGTTGGTACTCCGAACTGTTCATTGGCCAGCTCGTATATCCAGATCTTTAAGCTGGAGAGCAAGCTGATGGCCATATCTTGTAGTCAGATTTTCTGTCTAGCAAATATATTTCACAGGAAATTTTAAGTCAATGAGAACACGAAAGTGCTTGTTTTCTGGCAAACATGGTTTTCTTTAAGAAAGATGCTTGCTTTATGAAGCGACACGTCTGTGTGCTTGATTTTTTTTTCATTCAGAGCAGACGGAGCACCATCTCTCCACAGATGTCTTTATAACTGGTTTTATTTTTGTCTTTCCATGAAATGTTATGCAAAGAGCAAGACGAAGTATTATCAAGGATGTATTAACGAAACTGTGAGGAACCCAAAGACTCAGTAACTTACTCAATGCACTGCCTCCTATGACCATTCCTGAGCAGCTGCCTCCATCCCTCATCACGTGTTCCCCTTAAGCAATGAGTTTGGGGTTACTAAAAGCCAGAAGCAACCGCTGTGCTTTTTACTTGTGTTATATTGGTGGGAGCATCCTGCAATATTGATGAAACAGGTGGATACTCAGAGTTAAAGAAAGCCTGGCTAGCCAACATTTTGTAAGTGGAGCTGCTCACTTATTTGCCCCACCCAGTCTCTGAGGATATTAACTGTCTCAGCCTAGCTTCTCTTGAGAAAGCAGAATATGAGACAAGTAAAATTATTTTGGAAAGTTATCTCAACAAATAAAATAGAAGGACTGGGGATAATTAAGAAAAGAGGAAAAGCCAATATAAGGAAGCATTTTCTAAGGCTGCCTTTGTGGGCAACTGGGCTCGTTCATGCCAGGATCTTCTAAGCACCTATAGAAAAGATCCTTCAAATGAACTGTGTGAGAAGCTGAAAGGGGAGTATTTAAACAACAATTTCTATCTCCCATTATTAATGCAAGGAAGATCCCTCTCATCTCCTTTGTACCAGTCCTTTGTGTCTATGTGAGGTTAGGGTGCATTCCCAGTGACATTCTATTCTACTGGATCAGAAAAGCACAGAAGCAGAAAGCCAGAGTTACATAGAGCAGCTGAAATAGATGCAGGCCTCTTCCAGTTGTGTGAAGCTGGTTGCTGCAGCAATGACCAAAGTAAAAAGTGGGCTATGAGAAATGAGAGGTAGAAGAAATGAGGTGTCCAGTATATTAACTAAAATCGTCTGTGAGATGGATTCAATTCAAATTCCTCTTTTCAGTAAAACTAGAAAGTATTTAAACCCAAGGTTATATAAAGATTAATTGAAAATGACTGATACACAATCTGAAGTGCATTGTTTATTTACAATAATAAGAAATATTATACAGTATAACAAGCATTTATATTAAGAAATATTATACAGTATAACAAGCATTTATATAGATGGCTCAGGACTTATTCTGGGTGACAAATCTTAACACCTGCTCCAATGTTTTGTTCGGTTATGTTTGGTATTTTAACACAAGTAAGGTTAATATGAGTACAACTCTGGATGACAAATGCAAAGGAGCATTAATTGGAATGAAGGAGTCAGAAGAGATATCATGAAAGACTCTTCCAATTAACTTTCTATACGCCTCAGTTCTGCAGAGAGAGGTGTGACCCTTCTAATTGCCAGGGACTATTAGGATTGAGGTGCATTTGATCCAGGGAACAGCCAATGAAATAAAAGGAGCATTTCTTGAGTCAGTCTTAGCTTCTTTTAAAAACTACTTCTGAGACAATATGGTTTTACATAGGGAAGGAATGGAAGTATTGAGGAAGATCTGAATCTGACTGATTTGGAACACTCATGAGGGAATCAAGGCTCAACAACATTGGTCTCAACAAGCTGGCTTTGTGTGAGAATGTTATGCCTTCTGTACTTCATTTCTTGAAATCAGAATTTCATCAGCCCCTTGCCATGTGCAAAGTTGGTCCTACTTCTCAGACTAGTCAATTAGTCAATAGTATTCTATTATATACCCTGAGATTCTCTAGCTTGGAATTTTTGTGTTTCTCTCCATGTTTATCCAACAAGTTTCTTATTCTTTACATTTATCTTTGTCCCCATAATAGACATTTAGTTCACATAGTACCCCAAATCGTCAGTATAGAACATTCATTGTTATTTTCTAGCTTTCTGTATACTCATTTAGTGTTAGAAATGCTAAATCTAAATTACATAATTTATTCAGTGTTGTCCAGTGCATGGACATTTTAAGTTATCTTTTTTTGTTTGTTTGTTTTAAAACAACAGAATTTTATTCTCTCTCAGTTCTGGAGTTCAGAAGTCCAAAATCTGGTTGTCACTCCCTCTGAAGCTTCTAGGGGAGGATCCTTCCCTGCCTCTTCCAGCTTCTGGTGGGTCCAGCATTCCTTGGCTTATAGACACGTCACTCCAATTTCTGCCTCCATCTTCACATGTCCTTCTTCCCTGTGTCTCTCCGTGTGTCTGTGTCCCCATCCCCTTTCTTTGCTCTTAGAAAGACAACAGGCATTGGATTTAGAGCTGACCCTAAATCCATGATGATTTCTGCTTAAGATCCTTAACTTATTACATCTGCAAAGACCATATTTTCCATTAAGGTCACATTCACAACTACTGGGGGTTAATACTTGAATGCATCTTTTGGGGGACACAACTGTACATTTTTTTTATATGCAAGTGAGATCATATAATAAACGTGTATATTTCTACAATAAAGTGTGGAGAATTAAGTTATCTTAATACTATTTAATTTCAGACACAAGTATTAGAAAAACAATGAGAGGTGTTCAGATGGTAACTGCTATGAGGATCTTAGCAAATCTGGCATAAAATCCCTTTGCCTTGGGTTAACATTGAAAGCTAATTTAGTTTTATGATATGGATTATTTTCTACCATGACGACTGTGGTTCTATATTAATCAATGATCAACTTGGTCATTTATCACTTTGCCAAACAATCCACAAGTTTTTAAAAAGGTCACTTTCAGCTATTGAAGCCAAGTATTTTTTTTTTAAGGAAATTCCTTTATTTTTATTATTTATTTATTTATTTATTTATTTATTTATTTTTGGCTGTGTTGGGTTCTCGTTTCTGTGCGAGGGCTTTCTCCGGTTGCGGCAAGCGGGGGCCACTCTTCATCGCGGTGCGCGGGCCTCTCACTGTGGCGGCCTCTCTTGTTGCGGACCACAGGCTCCAGACACGCAGGCTCAGTAGTTGTGGCCCAAGGGCCTAGTTGCTCCGCGGCATGTGGGATCCCCCCGGACCAGGGCTCAGACCCGTGTCCCCTGCATTGGCAGGCAGACTCTCAACCACTGCGCCACCAGGGAAGCCCTGAAGCCAAGTATTTTTATAGTTCAAACTTTATAATGATAACCGTCAGTGTTTCTATGGTTAAAGATCTTTCTATTGCTACTTATTAATGCCAAATACATGAAATTGGGGATTACAAAAGGTAAGACTTTACCAAAGTAAATATCTTTTGCAAAATTCTTATTTTAAAATGTCTTTCTTTGTGCTGCAGTAGCTTAGATAGAAAAGGAATAATTTTATTCCCAAGCATTGTCTAGGAGCCTCCCCCAACAATCCTACTTGTTATATATATTAGCTTTCATGGGTTACTATAAAATATTAAAAAGTAAGAAATGTCTCAGTATTTACATTTGGAGATAAAAGTTGTCTTTTTACTCTAAAGAAAGTATTCTATATATTTCAGAAGTCTACATGAAGTTCATATTACTTGATGTTAGCAATTAGTTATAACTGATGAATGTTTATTAAATGACATTAATTCATATATTTAACTTACAGTTTCATAATTCTGCATTGTAAAACATTTTACTTTTTGAAATACGTTTTATTACCTTATATGTTGAATTAGATTCTGTTCATTATATTTGCCTTCTTATAATACCTGTATTTTTTAAGAATGGCAATCTCTTATGAATACATGGAATTATGATATCCTTTTTCATTTCATTTCTACATTTACAGCTCTGAATCTATAGTCTATAATCTGGAAATTTAAATATATATATATATATATATATATATCTAACTAATGCAAGGGTCAAAGAAGAAACTGTAATGAAAATTTAAAACATTTATAGCTTATTGAAATTTGACAGTTTTAAAAATTCAGACTTCTCATAATGTTTAATAGGTTATTTAGTATGGTGATGTGTCACAAAAAAATGAAGTGTATGCAAAGTTACTCAAATTTCTTTGACGAGGGGACTCCCATCTTTAAGGATGGATTATATATCTAGTGTGCCTCGGAATATACATTGGGAAATACTTCCCTGGAAAAATATATGACGAAGAAGTATAGATTTTCCCCTTTTTACATTTTATAAAGCACAGATAGTCACAGAAAATCTTGCATATTACTTTGATAATGGCTTTAACACAGAAAGAAGAAAAACCACCACAATATAAGAACCTGAAAAATATTTTATGTTTTACAGTCTTTGGAACTCTATATTTAGTTAAGTTTATGGAACAGTTAGGACACATTTGGTAGTCAATGATGGCAAAAAGATAGCTGCAGTGAAAACTTCCATTTGAAATGGGAGAATGGAAGTGTTCGTTTCTCATCCATGGACCTCCTAATGTCTTGTTCGGAATAAGAGTCTTTCTTACCTGCTGTGGAGGGAGTTCCCTGGCTGCAGAGATTTAGTTTGTTCTAGGAAACTCTCTGTCTACATCATCTTGCATGATTGTATCTGGGAGGTGCATTGAATAGAGACCACGTCTATCATGAGCTACCCCGCCCTAACGGCTCTCTTCCTTATAGCACAAATTCTAGTGTGCGAGCATCCCTTGGAGAGGTGAATAATCACAGGTATTTATTTGCCAGAATTGGAGTCTCCTTTTCAAAATAACACCCTTAAAACTTTAACAAGCTTCACATCTATTTGATTTAAGACAATTATGTGTGCTAGAAACCAAAGCTAGAAAGAGGTCATTTAATTATAACACTTGAACCTGGATTCAGGCCTGTGAATTTTGGTAAGCAAATAAGCAACCTTAGTCTCAAAGCTCCACTCCTGCCTGCACTGTAGCCACGACTTTCACAATCTCTCTTAATTCAATGCACTGGGTGGGGAGACACTGCTAAAATTGTCCCTACCTTCAGTAGTATGCATCCCTAAAATAATTTTCTTTCTTTTCTTATTCCTCCCTCCCTTTTTTCCAGACTTCTTCGCTTCCTTTTCCTTTCTTTCTCTTTTTTGGTTTATAATCGGGTCCAAGCTTCCAAATAAGGCTGTGAGTTTGTAGGTGGGAGGTAGTGTCAGGCTTCCCTTAGGCTCTAATCTTATGATCTGCTAAATCTTCTGCCTACCAAAAGCTAGCTAACCCAACTTTGTCCTAACTTCTGTTTGATATGTAGAATTTGCCTTTTTCGACCCATTGAAACTACAGATGTTCAGAATTTTGGTCATTCTTTATTTCAGCCCCCAGGCCAAAGGAGCTACTTTTAACAAAGCTCCATTTTTTTTTTTTTTCCTGCTTTCAGATGAGCTGACTTTGGAAAAGGCTTGTATCTTTCAAGACCTTAGTTAAAACTGCAGAATTAGCCAAAAAGCTCAGACATTACAGCATTTTCCTGCCTCAACTCTAATTCTGCAGGGTCAGTAGACACAACACCTGAGTTCCAATCTGCAATGATCACAGATTCACAGCTGCTTTACTAACACACAAATATCGCCCAGCTTCCGTAGTTGAGGAAAGGGTGGAAGAGTCCTTACTGTTCCTTTGCCCTATCTCCCTAGTTCCATTAATTCAAATTTCAGCATTTGTTACTATCAATCCTTATTTCCTTGTACCAAGTTCTAAATCAATTCAGATGCTTTTGCTTGCAAGTAATGGACAGCTCACATAAATAGAGATGCCTTGGGTAGATTTTATAACTTCTACACAAAGCCCTGATGTTCACTCTTACTGCATTTGTGGAAGTCACATTTCCAGTCTAAATAAATCACTGGCCAGGAATTTGCTAACAAACGTAATCAGATTCACGTGGGCTAGAATTTGGAGATGGAATATAGTCAGTTTTCAAATAGAGTCCCAATGACAGTTAGTGACACTTTGAGAAGAAGGAAGGGGAGTTGGAAGCTTCGAATTCAGTCAACAGATATACATTATCTTTGTAACTCATTCTAATCTTATAGGTGTTTTTATATAGTATTTAACTCTCTTCCTTGGAAGGAGTCCAGATGGTATTTCATCCCAGTTATATTAAGAATTAACTCCCTATGGAAACTAAAGTAACAATAAATAACCCTAGAAAGAACAATTTGTAAATATTATGTAGCTGCCATACCAAAATTTAAAACAAAAACAAAAAAACAGGTTACCTAGAGCCCATGCAAATTAAATTGGCAATTTGTTTTCTTTGTCTTCTTTTGTGTAAGATCTTTGAACTGTATATATATTTGTAACATAATCAAGGCAAAATACAAAATCTCTGACTAAATGAGCTTAGAACGTGTCTAAAGACCCATTAGGGAGCTATTTGTAAAAAGATGGTTATCCTTAAAGAGGTCTCTAAATTGTCAAAGCTACAACTATAAATCCCAACAACAAATATGGAAGAAAGAGCTGGCTATGAAATAAGATATCTGGGTTCAAAACCCTCAACCATTATTTTATATCACAAAAATATGGGTTGAAAAATATTGCATTATGCTGCTGTAGGTGTTAAAACTTGACCAGCAGACTTGTGAAGATTAATTGATAAAACATAAGTGAATTAAGTTAGCAAACAACCTAATACATAGGTAGGTCCTCAAAAACTTGGAATAATTCAGTTACTTACTTTTGTTAAATACTGTTGTTTTTTTAGAATTTGAAATAAATAGGGCTAATGACATTTAATTCATTCACTGCCTTTCTTACTGCTTCTTTCATTTTTTTTATGATTCTTATAAAGCTGCCTCTAATTTTCTCTGGATCTGTACCCTCATCTACTACTATGGTGTTGGGAAAGAGCAAGTAACATTCCCAGCTGAGTCAGATTTCAGGCCATTATGCATGATATTGCTTTTATAATATCATTAAATACCCTTGCTCATTACAGCAGCCCTGGGTTTATTAATAACTCATTTATGATTCAACTATCACATTACATCATACATTTTATTTTGTACCTCAGAACTCAAAACCTCAAATGTAAAACTCAGTTTTACATTTCTAGTTCATACTCTAGGGGGAGCCAAAAGATAGTTGCTAGATCCCAGTCCAGAATGTTCCCTGTGTCACTCCTGTGTGCCTCAGAAAATCACAGAAAAAATACATTTACTTTGTCAAGTAAGTCATATTTGCTTCTGTTTTCAAGCTCAGGAAACAACCCTTCAACAGGCTTGGTTTAGGAACCATAATTATAAATAAAGCTTCAGATATAATGAGTGGATTCTTCAAAATCACTGTTCTCCCTCATTACATTTATTTTCACTGTCTATCTTATTTCTTGTGTTTGCTTATTCAACAGATTTTATTAAATATCTCCTGTTTCCCAGAGTACAGGCTAAGTACTGGGGATGTAGTCATGAGCCAGAATAGACCTGATAACTAGTCTTACTGAATTTACATAGATCGATAGCATCAGTCACTTCAAAGAGGCTTTTGGCATGTGTATCTGATTTAATAGCCCTGAAATTTTTAGGGGTTTGACATTCTATTAATTCTTCATGGTTTCTTAATGGAAGTGCTAACCTACTTATTTTTATTTGTGTAAACATGATTAGATTTGGTCTTGATAAACACCAACATATCCAGTTAGATTGCTTTCTGATCGATTCTTCATTGGTCAGTGCTTTCGAAACTTCCAGCTCTCCTGGCACCTTTCTAGTTCTTCCACCTAAATGTTGCTTATATAATCCAGTCATACTGAATGACTTAGGTTTGCAAACCTGAAAAGCAATTACCTTCATATTTTAAAAATACATACATATGTGAAGGGGATTTGCAAAAGAAGGGACAATTCTGGATCTTCAATGAAGAAGATATTCAGAGAAGTGTAACAGCCACTAGAAGGGACTGGAAATGTACACAAGGGTTTGTGTAGGGTGAAATTTTTGTTTCAGTTCCTTTTCCAGTATATTTGAATGATGATCTCAGTAAGTAGGAACTTAAGCCATGAAATCTAGAAAGTGTCTGCCATGCTTTGTTTAAAAGATAACACTGACATTTGTGCTATAAGTCACTGATTTAAGACCATGCAACTATGCTGGTGAGCTTTTAATATCTTCCAGGACCCTCTGCCTGAATAAAGGGAGACTTCTGAAGAAGAAACCTGTATTCTAAAAGTAAGAACAAACATGATGCAGAGATTCAGGCCTAATTATTTTTTTCTTTTAAAATACACGAGATAGGTTTGGGGTTGGGGGCCATAGGTAGCCTGGAGGATAGCCATAGAGGTGACAAGTAAGGTCACAACTAAAAGGAGGTTCATAGTAATAAAATGGGATATATCTATTGTTCGGTCTTTCATGAATCATCACCTGCTATGGCTTCTCTTCTTTCTCCTTCTCCTTTTTCTTCTTTTTAATAGTATACCACACTCTCTAATCCATTCACATAGTTGAAGGATTTGAGGGAGGCATTTTCCTGTCTCAGATTTAACCAATTATTTTTTCTCTTGGTTTCTGTTTTTGTAACCGGCATAATTTAAAGCCATCAGTGATCATCTCTTTGGCCATGTGGTCTGGAAAAATAAAGTAGGTGAAGAAGGAAAGAAGAATGAAGTAGACATGTACTGAGGGAAGGAGTCAGGTGATAGAAAGCAAGTTCTCATTAGATTTGGAGTCATTTCTCATGCCCAACTCTCTGATCCTTGCCCTTAATTTCCATAAGACATTTTAATATCCTTACAAACATTTCTCATCTTTCTTATTCACTTCAAGAGTGTCTTTCCTAAGATTTTAAAGTTTACATTCACATTATAGAGTGACTTCTTTCAAAATAGGTTGTTATCATTTTTTTACAGCCCTTAATATCTGTCCTGTATATATATTCAGCAGATCAGAAGGTAGTCATGTGATAGCACTTGTAGGCCATAATTTATTCTAAATTTAGGGTGGGTATTATGGTCCATCTGATAGTAGTTTCTCTTTTGGACTTTGATAATATGCTATTAGTAATATTTCGATGTAAAATATTTCAAGCTATGAAACTTCTGAAATCTCAAATAAAATGAATATCAGATTTAATATGGAAATTTTATTGACAGGTCATTAGCAAATGTAAAAAAAGGAATAGTTCTGCTTTAACCATGTATATATGTTCCTTGTTCAACTATTCAGTTACCCTGACTGACTGATTCAAGCCCCCAGTGAGTTCAAAATAACAAGCAGGCAGTACCCAGGAGTGAGCACTGCAGCAAAATCAATTCTCACAAAGCTCCCAGTTCTGTCACATAGGGTTCGGAAACATTTAGACCAAAGGTAATGGATGTTTCGTTTCTGATGGGTCAGGTTTGGAGGGCAGCACTACGAAAAACTGTAGGAGGCACATTTAGCAATGTTTTATTCTTTCCTCTTTTATGTTCAAAAGCAAGTATAGGAGTCACCTACTCAACAGGCTTTGTTCATCCTTATTTGATTTGTATTCTTGCTGTGAAGCAACACATTGACTGTATACTGGGGTAGAAAAATTGAGCCTGAGGTTGTGGTGAGCTGTGGTCAGGCCTGGCCACAGAAAACTATAGGTGAACATAAAGAAACTTCTAGTCACTGCGGCATGAATGCAGTTAAGGAGAGAGGGATCCTGTGTAGGTAAAGCAAGAAATTCAAGGCCTAGAACCTGAACATTAAGTCTGGTGTACATGGCCTGGTAAAACGTTTACTTCCAGTTATTGTGTAAGTAATTTCTGTGAGGTGGTGTAAGTCCACAGATTAGTGTGTTGCTGGTATGAGTCCCCTGGAGCTGAGCTGTGGGCAGCACCATGTTTGGCTTCATGAAACACGAGGGAGGAAATGGCAGCCAGGCCCAACCACCTACATGCTGTTTGGAACTTTGCACTTCTTATTAGCTGCTTTCAGAGTAAGCCAGAATAAAAACAAATTGGAAACCAATCCACATTGTCATTCTTTTCTATCCTTTTTTACATACCAATTCTAGATCTGGCCAAATGTAGGGGATCAGTCAATATGCATTTTTTTTTTCCTGTTACACACACACAAATATACACTCAATTTTTTTTATAATGACTTTGGAAAGAGGTAGAGGAAAGCACTGTATGTGCCATACTCATCTTCATCCCTCTATATTGGAAAGAAAATGCAATAGGTGGGTTTCACTTGAAGTCCTGAGATGTATAACTAAGAGGAGTCTAGGCTGTTGAATTTTCTCAGGTGGGATCTCCTTCGGCTTCAAGGTCAAACAGGCTGTGGATCACAGATGCACTTTTCTTCCAGGTATTAGGAGTAGGAAGTGTTTTCATGTGGACTCACAAGTAAATATCACAACAGGGCAAAGCCTTTCCTTCCAAGGTGAAAGTTAACGTGTTGATTTATGTGTGTTTAAGAAAAACACACATAAATGTCAAAAAAAATGCCAAGTAAGAATAGAGTTAACATTTATTGAGTACTTAGCATTATGCCCTGCTCTAAGTACTTTTTAGTTATTAACTCATTTAATGACTATTATCCCCCATTTACAAATGAGGACATTAAGGTTCTAGAGAACACATCCATTAGCATGATCACAGAGTTAGAAGTCATTAGAGACAAGATCTTGACCTAGTGACTTGTACAAGCTCAGAGTAATGAGAGCTAGAACCAGAATTTGACCCAAGGATGTCTGTCTTCAAGATACCAACTCTGTATTCGACACTGACTTCAAACACATATCCTGCTTTTCAAGCAAAATATTTTATCTCCCTTTTACAGGCAAGGAAACTTGAATCCTAAGAAATGATACCATTTCCCCTTTGTTGCTAAGTTATTAAATGGTGCAACTGGAATTTGAACCCAGGTTTGTTTGCTGTAAACAGGACAGCAGAGCACTGTCTAACTGATAGTTTGCTAGCTGATACAAGGTATTTATGTTTGTTCAGTTATTAAAATAATGTTAGATTTTCCCCAACTTCTTTTTACGCTTCTTGAGACATGCAGGTAATAATGGACTAATGCAATAACTCAAAAAGGTATAGAGGAAAATCACTGCTTATACAAAAATGCCACGTAACTTGAGTTTAAACAATAAGTTTAATCACAATATTAATGATTAAATCTTTCCTGAAAGACTTCCATACAATGACAGCAAAGAAGAAAAATGAAAGGAAATTTGCCCCACTTGACATTATGATATAACAAAAAGCATAGATTAAAGCTGCATGGAAGTGGAGCATAAATAAGCACAGAGATCAATATGAATGGAAAAGAATAATATAGAACTACAAGAAAGAAACCACATTATACAAGCTACCTTGATATCTAGTGAGGCTGGCATTAAAATTAATGGGACTCATACCACCTAATAAATGATATGAATCAATTGTTCATAGGAATAAAAATAGCTAATCAACGTATTAAAAGGATCTCAACTTCACTCATCATTAAGTAAGCACAAAATAAATTAGATGCTATTTTCAACTTTCAGATGGGCTTATATTTACATGTTTTGTAGTAACAGCGAGGGTATGAGGAAATAGGCAGGAAATCTGTCTAATCTACCTATGTTGATTGGAAATGGATTGTTACAATTATTTGTAAAAGGCATTTAGAAAACATCTAATTTTAAAATTCTCATGTCCTTTGACTGACAATTCCACTTCTATCAATTTTAATATTTACACATATTTGTGTAAATATAAATGTATTTATGTATAATGTAAATATTTTTATACTTGTGTATATTTATACACAAATATAAATATTTGTGTAAATACTAAAAAGATGAATAAAGTTGTTAACTGCAACACTCTGAAAAGATATTATGAGGGAAAATAGCCATCTTCATGTGAAGTAATATACAGTGAATTAAGATATATTCACAATCAAATGTTAGTTACTCTTGATAAAGAAGATTGTGTGCTTATATGTAGCGATCTATGTACTATTCAATTATGTGAACACAAACACGTAGCAAAATGTATAACCACGTATTGTATTTCCTTTTTACACACACACACACACACACACACACACACACACACACACACACACACGGTCTGTCCAGAATCAAGGAAGCAGAGGTAAAAGCCTAAGGCTAATCTAGTTTCAGAAATCTAGATAAAAGTAAAAATGGTGATTGGAATGGAGAAGTTATGAGGATCAAGTTTCGGCAAGAGAGGTATGCCAATATCTATTCTGAAATCAAGTATTTTATTTACACTACAGTGAGAGATTTCTCACCTGGTTATCTGAGAGGTATTCTTAATGATTATTTTAATAAATGTATACATATATACTTAAAAAATTATATGCTACTACTGCTACAAGGCTAAACTAAATTCAGCCAGCTTTTAACAGTCACCTCCACCCTGCTCCCCAGAGGTAACACTTACCATAATACTAGCTATTGTTTTTCATAGTTTTCTCCATATTTTAATGTGCATGTACTGAAATTTTTATTACTCATTTAGACATTTTATATATATATATATTTTTTTTTTTTTGTGGTATGCGGGCCTCTCACTGCCCATTTTTCTTCATATTCTTCTATTTTTCGTCCCTACAGTTTTCTTCTCTCTTCGTCTAACAGCTTCATTAAATGTTCCTCAGTGTAATTTTCCACATGGAGAAATGTGTTAGATAACCCACTGATTCCTTGTTTTCCTGCTTCCTTCTGCTACACTTTGTATTGATTACTGTATAGTTGCTGTACATTTGTCAATATGGATATTTAATCGGGCTGTATTACGTGTTGCCTTATAGTTTCTGGAAACTTTCTCTTCTTTCCTGATTTACTTCATCATTTTGATGGAGTATATTCTCCAAAAACAACCTCAAATAAGTTATGGGTTAACTATATTCTTTGAAAAAGTAGTAGAAAGTATCTTCATTCTACTTTACTATGTGACTGAAAGTTAAGCAATACATATATTTTTTTCTCAAATATTTAGAGTGAGAGAGAGAGAAAGAGAATGTGTGTGTGTGTGTGTGTGTGTGTGTGTGTGTAGAGACAGAATGTGTGTACAACACAAAACAGGGCAAGAGGCGAATGTTAAATACACAAAAGAGCCGAATTAAAACATCTCAGGAGAAACTCTAAGAAATAGATGACAATGGGTAAATGGGTCACCATCTTAAACATTTTTAGTAAATTTGTTTAAACTCAAAGCCGGGCAAAGGGACTTCCAGTTTCCAGTCTGTCATGAAAGAACCTTGGAAGTTCCACTCTGTCCTAATAAGAAGTAGGAAGCTGAACAAACTGAAAAATCAACTGCTTCTTAGGTTCATAAGAGAAGTGAGGTCATGGAGCAAATGGCTGCCTCCAACGTGGAGAGAACTACAGGCGACTACTGAGAATCACAACTTTCAGGAGTGATAACCCATGAGCAGAAGCCTCCGCAGAAACCACTGCCTAGGGAAGTCTGAACTGTAATTGAGAAATTGCTGGAGTCTCACTGTGAACATCTGTGTGAGTTTAAAACCCTAGGGAACCCGGTCATAGGGGGATTTCCACACCTTTGTGTGTTTTACTTCCAAGAGCTAGACCTGGTTCTCACAGTGAATATAAGAGAAAAATCTCCTTGTGCTTCCGGCAGGTGGAGGGGAAGAGGATAATAAATTAGACAAACCTGCTTCCCAAATATCTATTCAAATCGCTGCTTTGTTTTATGAAGTTGTGTTTTTCTGGATTTATGCAATTTATGCCTCTGAAACTATCAATATTGATTAATTTATTCAATGACATAGATTTAAGAATAACCAGGATTTTAGGGACATGTATTAGAATAGACAGATGTCTATTCTAGAATAATAGAGGTATTTCTATTTATCACTTAAATCATGTTTCTTTCAGCCTTTTACATTCAAAAATAAGCCAGAAGTCTTATTAAAATAGGAAATATACGTAGTTTCTGAATAGAACAAATTTGTTTCTGGTCTGTTTTGGATCTCAGATATTTCAGGACTATTTTTGTCTGACATTATGGGCTAGGAAATAACTACAGCCTGTAACCAGAAAAGAGTTTTGAAACAGATGCTTTGTGTGAGAAATATAGATTTTCTAAATTCATGTAGTGCTCATTCAACATATTAAGAATTTGACTCGGCATACCAATTCACGAGTAGGAAAAATCAAAGGACTTGGTGAGATAAACAGAAAAGCCACACATTATATAAAAATAATGTATCCACATGTATGTGTAAATTTATATTCCACATTTAATGCAGAGTGCAACATTAAGCCTAAAAGATGAAAATGTTAAGTTCTTAGAAACACATTTAGTGATTTCATTCCATGGTTAATATTCTATGAATAAATTCCTTCAAATATTAAACATGATGGAAATATTTATTGATTAAATAAAAAGGGGTATGCCTTTATACACCTCAGAAAACACAATAGTGATTTCCTCATGACTGTGATAAAAATTGTAATGGGTGTACAATAAAGTAAATAGATCACAATATTTCTATTCTTTTTATTATTTACAATTTTACTGATATTTTGTCATTTTATTATTGAAGAATTCCAAAAAAACCTAATTTAATAGCTAGAGATTCAAATTAGGAAATATTATAGCAGGGTTTTTACATTTTATTATTTATTTTGTTTCTTTTTTCTCTTAATTATTGAGTGGTAGTAATTTTGAGTATAAGAGGACAATTAATTAAAATAGTTGGTAATATCAGATATTTTCTTTTCCTCTTGAAAGGTACAGGAATTATCCAGTTTTGCTGGACTTAACAGGAAAAAAAATGCAAATACTTGAGGCCCCAAAACTATTTGTGTTTATTATTGGTATAGTTGTATGAAATAAATCTAGCATATGAATGAGAGAAAAAAGGAACAGTTTGCAGATGAGTTAGGATGCATTTGCCATGGCACAAAATTCTCTGTCAGAGTCAGTTTGCTAAGTTTCTTATGTCCATAGCATAGAATGTAAATGACTCTCCTGGGAATTGAATGCAAATAAGAATATATTATTCTGGTTTCTACTTGAGACTGCAAATAATTTTCCTTCTGTCTTATAGAAATGTGATTTCTCATTGCCTATTGGTCTAACCATGCTCTGGAATCATTTACTCACTCATTCACTCACTTGTTCATCTTTCAAACATTGGGGAGGGAGCTCCTATGTGCCAGCAATCACAGCTGGGACTGGAAATGTAAGCAAGTTGCTCTTTTTAAGATAGAATGATAACCAGTGATAGCCAGAAGCTTTTGACGGGGTAAATGTAGCGGTAGAGGACTAGGCATGGCATCATAGAAGGTCTGAAATAAGTGTTTGCCTTAGGCAAGGATATCAAGGAAAACATCTAGTAGGAGATAGTACCTGAGTTGAATCCTAAAGGATGGCTAAGTGTGCTGGAAGTAGCAGAAGGTGGGAGGGCCAGTCTGCTTAGCATTCAGGATAAGATAAAGGCCCATATAGGTCCATAATAGAATGGTGTGTGCATAATAGAAATTAATTTAAATCCATTATTAGTTTAGCATAAAGTATGAGGAACAGATAGAGGAACGGTGAGCTAGAAAGTAAATAGAGATTGGTTTGTCAAGAATCTTTTTTTTTTTTTTTTTTGCGGTACGCGGGCCTTTCACTGTTGTGGCCTCTCCCATTGCGGAGCACAGGCTCCGGACGCGCAGGCTCAGCGGCCATGGCTCTCGGGCCCAGCCGCTCCGCGGTATGCGGGATCTTCCCGGACCGGGGCACGAACCCGCGTCCCCTGCATCGGCAGGCGGACTCTCAACCACTGCGCCACCAGGGAAGCCCTGTCAAGAATCTTATTTGACCTGATCCGGAATCTGTATTTCTTTCTATGAAAAGGACTATCCTCTCTGTATGTGTGATATATATATCTTGCGTATATGTATATCTATCTTGCATATATATGGCATATATATATAGTGAATATATATGTCTTATATATACATATATATCTTGCATATATATCTATCTTGCATATTTATATTTTATTTATATATTTTGCATAACAAAGCCAACATCCAAAAGCCTAAATTTTCCCCAATCAATGCTACTGATGACTAGGAGCTATACAGAATTTTAAAACTTTTTCCCTGATGTTAGTTTAAATAATGACATCTCATTCAATAAGGAAGGGAAGAAAGGAGGAATTGTGGAGTCAAAAGGCCCTTCAATGTTTTGATAATTTTCTTCGACTTCTTAAGAGAAGACAGAATAAAACCTGTTTCACCATCTCATTACCTGTAAAGCATGGGATACTTTTCATTTGCTGGCCCCTAAACATCCCCTTTCATTCTCCCCCTCATTCACTAACCTCAGAGACACTTGACACACCAAATTTAGTCCTTTCTAAGAAACTTTGCATTCACTTTTCTTCTATTTGGAAGTCTTGTCCCTCTTTTAAGGTGGTCCCTCAATTCTTTTTTTTTTTTAATTTTTATTGAAGTGTAGTTGATTTACAACATTGTGTTAGTTTCTGTTGTACAGCAAAGTGAATCAGTTATACATATACATATATCCACTCTTCTTTAGATTCTTTTCCCATATAGGTCATTGAAGAGTATTGAGTAGAATTCCCTGTGCTATACAGTAGGTTCTTATTAGTTATCTATTTATACATAGTAGTGCGTATATGTCAATCCCAATCTCCCATTTTATCCCACCCGCCCCCCGCTTTCCCTTTTGGTAACCGTAAGTTTGTTTTCTACATCTGTGACTCTGTTTCTGTTTTGTAAATAAGTTCATTTGTACCCTTTTTTAAGATTCCACATATAAGTGATATCATATGATATTTGTCTTTATCTGTCTCACATACCTCACTCAGTATGACAATCTCTGAGTCCATCCATGCCACTGCAAATGGCATTCTTTTTTATAGCTGAGTAATATTCCATTGTATATATGTACCACATCTTCTTTATCCATTTATCCTCAATTTTGATATTACCTTCCACTGAGGTGTTTCATGATCAACTAATTAAAAGCAACCCATCCAGTGTTTTTCCATATCATTCTCTTTTACTTTCACAGCCTTAGCTAATACCTGAAATTATCTTCTTTATTCATCTATTTATTGTCTCCATTGACATTAAATGAAACAGGAATATAAAAATTTTAGAGAATGGCCTTTGTATATTATTTTGCTCTTAGGTATCTAGAATAAGGTCTGATGCATAAGGGGATTTGAAAAATGTAGCTGACTAACTTCATGTTGTCCTAGCAGAGGTACATGTATATTTTTGAATTATGGTTTTCTGCAGATATATGCCCAGGAGTGGGATTGCTGGATCATATAGTACCTCTATTTTTAGTTTTTTAAGGACCCTCCATACTGTTCTCCACAGTGGCTGTACCAGTTTATATTCCCACCAACAGTGTAGGAGGGTTCCCTTTTCTCCACACCCTCTCCAGCATTTATTGTTTGTAGTTCTTTTGATCATGGCCATTCTGACTAGTGTGAGGTGATACCTCATTGTAGTTTTGATTTGCATTTCTCTAATAATCAGTGATGTTGAGCATCTTTTCATGGGCTTTTTAGCCATCTGTATGTCTTCTTTGGAGAAATGTCTATTTAGATCTTCTGCCCATTTTTTGACTGGATTGTTTGTTGTTTTGATATTGAGCCATATGAGCTGTGTGTATGTTTTGGAGATTAATTCCTTGTTGGTTGCTTCGTTTGCAAATATTTACTCCCATTCTAAGGGTTGATTTTTCATTTTGTTTGTGGTTTCCTTTGCTGTATAAAAGCTTTTAAGTTTCATTAGGTCCCATTTGTTTATTTTTGTTTTTATTTTCATTACTTTAGGAGGTGGATCAAAAAAGATCTTGCTGCGATTTATGTCAAAGAGTGTTCTGCCTATGTTTTCCTCTAAGAGTTTTATAGTATCTGACCTTACATTTAGGTCTTTAATTCATTTTGAGTTTATTTTTGTCTGTGGTGTTAGGGAGTGTTCTAATTTCACACAAAAATATAAATCAATGGAACAGGTTAGAAAATCCAGAGATAAACCTAAGCACCTATGGTCACCTAATCTATGATAAAAGCAGCAAGAATATATAATGGAGAAGAGACAGTCTCTTCAATAAATGGTGCTGGGAAAACTGGATAGCTGCATGTAAAATATATTTTTTAATGAAGTCCAATTTTTTATGGATTGGGCATTTTTTTTCTTTTTTGTTTATAAGACTCTGCCTAATCCAAGGTCAAAAGGTTTTCTCTTATGTTTTCTTCTAAAAATTTCATAGTTTTAGCTCTTACGATTAGGTCATATGGTCCATTTTGAGTTAATATTTTGTGTGCTCTGAGTTTATTTTTTTGCATATGGATATTTAATTATCTCTGTTCCATTTATTGAAAAGACCATCCTTTCCCATTGATTTTCATTGCCACCTCTCTTAAAAATCAACTAACCTGAAATATGTGGATTTAGTTCTGAACTCTCAGTTTTGTTCCATTGATTTATATAATTATTTTTATGACAGTAAGTTTAGAAATCATGTAGTATTTGTTTGTTCCAAATCATTTTGGCTGTTCCAAGTCCTTTGCCTGTCTGTATAATTTTTTATTACATTCTGTTTTTAGAGCAGTTGTAGGTTACAGTAAATCTGAGTAGAAGGTACAGGGATTTCCCATATAGCTCCTGCTCCACACATTTACGCCCTCCCCATTATTAACATCCCCCACCAGAGTGGAACTTTTGTTATAGTTGACGAACCTACATTGACAGTCATTATCTCCTGGAGTCCAGAATCTATACTGCGGTTGACTCTTGGTGTTGTATATCCTGTGGGTTTACACAAATGTATAATGACATGTATCTGCCATTATTGTATCATACAGAGTAGTCTCACTGCCCTCAAAATCCTTTGTGCTTTGCCTATTCATCTCTTCCTCCCCACTAACTCCTGGCAACCCCTGATCTTTATGTTGTTTCTATAGTTTTACCTTTTCCAGAATGCCATGGATTTGGAATCATACACCATGTAGTCTTTTCAGACTGGCTTCTTTCACTTAGTAATACACATTTAAGGTTCCTCCATGTCTTTTCTTGGCCCGGTAGCTCATTTCTTTTTAGTGCTGAATAATAATCCATTGTTTGGTTGTATTCACAGTTTATCCATTCATCTACTAAAGGACATCTTGGTCCCTTCCAAGATTTGTCAATAATGAAAAAAGCTACTACAAACATCTGTGTACAGAGTTTTGTGTGGACATATATTTTCAACTCCTCTGAGTAAATACCAAGAAGCACAATTGCTACATTGCATGTTAAGGGTATGTTTAGTTTTGTAAGAAACCACCAAACTGTCTACTAAAGTAGCTGTATCATTTTGCATTTCCACCAGCAATAAATGAGAATTTCTATTGTTCCACATCCTTACCAGCACTTGGTATTGTCAATGTTCTTGATATTGGCCATTTTTAATAGGTGAGTAGTGGTATCATACTGATGTTTTGTTAATGAAAAAAGCTACTACAAACATCTGTGTACAGAGTTTTGTGTGGACATATATTTTCAACTCCTCTGAGTAAATACCAAGAAGCACAATTGCTACATTGCATGTTAAGGGTATGTTTAGTTTTGTAAGAAACCACCAAACTGTCTACTAAAGTAGCTGTATCATTTTGCATTTCCACCAGCAATAAATGAGAATTTCTATTGTTCCACATCCTTACCAGCACTTGGTATTGTCAATGTTCTTGATATTGGTCATTTTTAATAGGTGAGTAGTGGTATCATACTGATGTTTTAAACCATATAAGTTTTTTTGATGCAGCTTGTCAATAGCAGTAACAGCAACAACAACAGCAACAAAGCCTGCTGTGGTTTTGAGAAATACTGTGTTGAATGTAGTGATCAATTGGGGAGAATTGTTAACATTATAAAACCGAGTGTTCCACCCCTTCCTCTGGCTGAACATTTTAAAAATAATCTGAATTTGTGCTCACAGATATTCAGCCCATCAGCTCCCCTTTTTAAGAAAAATCAAAGATACGCTTTCATCTCAGAGAGAGCACATCTCCAAGCAAAGGCTCCTCTATTCTGGTCGTCCAAGTGGGTGTCTGTTTCAGAGGTTTTCTCTTTTGCCCAAACTCCACCTAATAAAGTTCTGAGAACATGGAAAAAAATAAATCCCTCTACTAATTTAAATCATCTTCAGTTTCTCTCAACAATATTTTGTAATTTTCAATGTAGAAGTCTTGCACTCCTTTGGTTAAATTTATTCTTAAGTATTTTATTATTTCTTGTGATTTTGAATTTTCAAATGTTCACTCCTAGTATTTAGGATGACAGTTTATTTTCTGTATGTTAATTTCTTCTTGCAACCTTGATCCTCACTTATTTGTTCTAGTAGTTGTGTGAGTGCATGTGCAAGTATGGGCATGTGTGTGAATTTGTTAGGATTTTCTAAATACAGGATCATGTCTGAAGTGCCTGAAGATAGATTTTTATCTTCCTTTTCAAGTGGTGTGTCTTTAATTCCTTAATTATTTATTCATTTATTCACTGGATAGAACTTTCAGTACAATGTGGAATAGATGGACCCTCCAAAGCGTATGCTGTTTTCAGAAATGGGGATGCAAAATATAAATGAATAGCAATAAGGAAATACAGGGCATTTATATAATTGATCATATTTATTGTCTGGGATTGTTTTTTAAGTAGGGAAAGTAAGGTTTATGCTTAGAAAAGGAGTAACTATTAGAGTTAATTCCTGTTAAAAATTGTTCAGATGGACTTAGAGCACATTTTTTGGAAACAAATTAATATAGCACAAGGGATACTTTAAAGGGTGGTGGCCAAAAATATAAATTGTAATAAGTGATATTATCACTTTGTCACTTTAATCCAAATGGATTTAAACAAGAAGTCTTTTAAGTGAGGTCTCTAATTAATAGATGTTGGTAAAAAATTTCTAGATGAATATATACTCAATTAAACCTTTTTCATGTGTTTTTACATTTCAAATTTCATTCTTAATCACATACAAGTAGGTGAAAAATAAACAATTAAATAGGAAGGGGGATGAGGGCGTGTGTGCTTAGCAAAGGTATCCCATCCTGTTCAAATCTCCATGGGGCTTGAGGATGAGGGTGGCTCTTCTCATCACCACTGTTTACATAGCTTGCTGCTGGCACAGAGAGTAGGAAAGAGACATACTGTTGGCATTTTGAGAGTCTGGTAATGATGCTCATACACCAGCATGTAGAACCACAGTCAGGACATAGAATGGAAATTGCTAGCCACATTCAATTGTGACGTGTACATTCATAAACTCTGAAGTTAATGTATTAGGCTTCTCAGAAAATTAAATAACATGAAGATAAACTGTATTTAGATATTTTTCAAGAACAAAGAACTGATCAGAAGGTTTCTTTGTATATGATTAATTCCCATTGCAAAGTATACAATATTCTTTGAGTCTTTATGGTGATTTCCCCTTTATACACATGACAGTGTATGTAGTTGTAATAAGAATAACACAAGCCGGGCTTCCCTGGTAGCGCAGTGGTTGAGAGTCCGCCTGCCAATGCAGAGGACGCGAGTTCGTGCCCCGGTCCGGGAAGATCCCACATCCCACAGAGCGGTTAGGCCCGTGAGCCATGGCCGCTGAGCCAGCGCGTCCGGAGCTTGTGCCCCGCAACGGGAGAGGCCACAACAGTGAGAGGCCCGCATACCGCAAAAAAAAAAAAAACACAAGCCATGATAAGTTGAATTTCATGATAATTTAGAGAATGATATCAAGCAACTGCTTTGTATCATGGAGGTCATTGACTAATGGGAAACAGATGTCTAGCTGGGCAAAAAATATAAATTCTCAGTCCAGATTTTATTTTGGCCTCCTCTTTTTCAAAGCTAAGTGTTTTGCAATTGACTTGAACAGGACTGAATAGGCTATTAGGGCTTGCTCAATGAGTGCCCAGTGACCCATGGCCAAAGTGTCTTAGGGGACTGTAATCTCTTTCAGAGCACCCAACTCTGCCAGCTCTGACACTTGTTCCAGTCACATCAGCCAATTTACAAGGCAGGAAGCAAACCTTCACTTAATGCAATATTCATAACATTTCAGTAAGATAGAGGTTAGTATTTTGATTTTAACAAATCAAGAAGATGAGGGCAAGAAGGTTTAAATGGTGTAACATTACATAATTAGAGAGAGAAAAAAATAGGGGAAGTTGGGAAGGAAGGAAGGGAGGAAGGCAAGAAGAAAAAGAGAATGGAGCTTTGCATGAAGCAGTAATGAAAGTATTTGATGCAGAAGAGACTATGATTAATTCCATTCTGCAATTCCAGTGTACCAATAAAAGAAAGAGAGGTGGGTTGAGGAAGGAATGAAGGAACGAAGGAAGAGAAGTAGCCAGAATAAATAATATGAGATTGGCTGTTTAACTTTAAGCATGAGTTTCACCTAAAACAATCTAATTACAAAATATATATTCAATCCAAAGCATCAAGCTCTAGGCTTGATGAAGTTCTTCCAGGACTGAATTTCTTTAAAAATAGTTCCAAGTTCAATTTTCACCAAAGCTTCAGAATCTATTTGGTTTTTCCAAACAACTCCCATGACTGCTTTCATTTTCCCTTTCACACTAATCATATTTAATGCAAACAATGTCATATATATATATGTATGCATTTTCACTTAACTTAAAAAAAAATTTATGGTAAAATTGTCTACTCTTACTTGCTGTGTAACTGAGATTTTCTAAAAAAAAAAAAAAATGACCCAGGCAAACTCTCACAGAATGTCTAGTGCATTATTCACATAAGAATTAACATAGACAAAATTACAGGTTGTTTTTGTGTGTGTGTGGAAAAGACAAAGACAGAGTATTTCCTTTATTTCTTTTCACAACTGCTGTAATTTTAAATAAGTATACTCCCCTCCATTTCCCAGGACTCATGCATTTTCTTTGTAAATAGCTTGGTTTACACAAAAAATCCAGAAATTAATACATCCAGAAATTTTATTTTAGGTTTGCAAGGGCTCTTCCTAGCATAATAATGACATATGTAAGGGTTATACTGGCCCAGGTTTCTCCCCTTTCAGGAACTGAGCTTCAGGATGAGACTGTCAGGAAATCTCAGACTAACAAATTCAGAAGAAGTTGATTTATTGCCTGCATTGTTCAGGTGCTGACATAGAAATAAAATAAATGAAATTTGCTTAATTGAGTTTAAAATAGTAGTTTTGCTATGCTCTGAATAAACCCAACTTGCAAACAAGCATGAGTTACTTGAATTAGCAGACTCCTTCTAAAGGAGCATATTCAGAAAGTAAGTACTGTATTGGGGCAAAATAGAAAGGATTTACTTACGGATAACTATATAGTCCTAACATCTTAAATCTCGAGCTATTAATTTCTTAAAGAACTGGGTGTACTTCTGTAGATCAATTTTATTTCCTCACACAGATGACACTGAAGAGAATTTATTGAGTCCAACTCATCTTTTTTGTGTGTGAATTTTTAAATTTTATTTTATTTTTTTAAAAAGCAGGTTCTTATTAGTTATCCATTTTATACATATTAGTGTATATATGTCAATCCCAATCTCCCAATTCATCACACCACCACCAACTCTTCTTTATCACTTGTTTGCCAATGGAATCTTCCATGATTATATAATTAGCCTAATTTCTCATGTCACTCTTTATTAAACTATAATATATACTCTAACTAATCCATTGTAATTTGTGGGGGCAAAGAGCTCAGTTAGATTTAAGATTCCTAGGTTCTACTGTCACCTGAATACCAGTCAGTTTTGAGAACTTAAAAACTCTGTCTTTGTTGTTTCGGTTGCAAGAAATAAATATTACTTAGCAGATGTATTTACCAATTTGGGATGCAATTTAGGTTGTTCATGAGCAAGAATAACAGGAATCAAATTTTGTTCTCAGAATATTTTTACAATTTAAAAAATTATCTAGAGGGCTTCCCTGGTGACGCAGTGGTTGAGAATCTGCCTGCCAATGCAGGGGACACAGGTTCGAGCCCTGGCCTGGGAAGATCCCACATGCTGCGGAGCAACTAGGCCCGTGAGCCACAACTGCTGAGCCTGCGCGTCTGGAGCCTGTGCTCCGCAACAAGAGAGGCCGCGATAGTAAGAGGCCCGCGCATTGCTATGAAGAGTGGCTCCCGCTTGCCACAACTAGAGAAAGCCCTCGCACAGAAACAAAGACCCAATACAGCAAAAATAAATTAATAAAAACTCCTATCCCCAACATCTTCTTTAAAAAAAAAAAGAAAAATTATCTAGAGCCCCAAGAGCTGTTGTTTATATGTGTTATGTCTGTTGTTATTTACCATAGTCAAAATTAAAACTAGAAAACTAAAAAAAAAGATATTTGTAATACTTTATTTTAAATAGCATTATAAACATATATTATCATAAATAAAATTTTTATAACATATTTTCAAAATAAGAAAATTAGTAAAAAGAATGGTTGGCACTGTTTGGTATTTCTTCAATTTTCTTTATTATTTCTGCTTGTGCATTCAGTCTGTTGTGGTACGATAGATCATCTGGTCTTGGAAAATTTGTCGAACAGCTGGGAATGAATGAGAGTAAAATTAGAGAATATTGTCTTAGTACACTTATGAAAAATAAATCTAACTTCATTAACACCTTGAAAGGGATCCAAGCCACGGTTTGAGGACCACTGGACTGTAGTATCATCAAATAGAACTTGAAAACTAATAGACATGGAATATGCTACATGTTTTTTTTTATAATGAAGGAAAGGAAGTACTAAAATGAAGAAAACAGTAATAGAAAGAAAAACAAAACAAAACACGTTCATTATTAATTTTATTTTACCAAATGCAAAACTCTCTGGATTAATGTCCCAACCCCTTTCTTGAGACCTAAAGATCTGTCTGTGAGCAAAGATTCAAGAAGAATCATCTTACAAAGGGTAGTTTTATGACATTGGCTAAACAATTTTTAATTAAATAGATCATTCGAAGACCAAAAAAATCCTGTCCAGTGACAAGGCCAAGTCTGAGATTCCAACTGGAAGCCAGTGATAATTTCAGCCAAAGAGGCCAAATGAAGATGTGAATCAAGGCAAGGGACATCAGGGCAGCTCCCAGAAGGCCATCTATTTTGAGCAAGTGTGCATAAGAGCATTTCTAGGAGGCAAAGATCCTGGAAGATCTTCCAAAAGTGCTAGAACAGAGGGAAAAGCTCCTATGTGTTAGCACTTAAATAGATACATTTGTGAGAATAGCAAAAGGAATTATTTAACAAAATGCTTTAGAAATTTCTAAAGAGTTATTTGCTTTTTATATTTTTGAAAGCAGGTGTTTCTAATGATTACATTTGCCAACAACACCACTCCTTTAAAAATAAAAACTGGAATGTCAACTGGTATGATAGTCTCAGTAAAAAGAAAATTCAGAGAAATGAAGAAAAATTTACCTTTTTACATGTAATTATTAGCCAGAGGAAACTGTTTGCTGTTTTTACCCATCTGTCCCAACTTGATATAGAATTATTCATTAAACTCTAGGAGAGGATTATTGTGTTTTGATACCAGAAAGATTTGGCCTTTGCTAATTGTCATTGGTATTCAGAAAAAGATTTTGATTAATTCTGTTTGTCCACAAAACACCACAAAAACAAATAGTGGGGTTTCTTCAGAAAACATAATATGTCTAGGAGTATTTCAGAAGGGCTAGAGTCCGGTTAAAGCGTTGAAATGTTTCCATACAAATGGTCAAATATGCAACAATTTTTTTTGTTTATTCTACAATGGGAAATTCACTGGCACTAAAATATTACTGAGAACACCTATACTAGTTTGTGGGTACTTATTTAAGACCCTACTAGAGTTGTAATGAAGTTGGGAACAGGGATATATCCTAGGAAGATTAATTATCAAAAGTAAATAAAAGCATTTATGGAGAATAAATGCTTAGTGTGTGGTTTTATTGGTTTAAGATCTAATTATAACAAACATACACCTGCTCTGACACCACCACTCTGTGATGCTTATAAGTTAAATTGTGTGTGTGTGTCTGTGTGTGTGTTTAGGGCTAGGGAAGTGTTGGACTCTGGTGGATATATTCATGAAAAAAAATCAAGAACTTATCATCTGTGATGGGACAGATCCCTAAGGTAACCTTATTTTAAAAGCATGGTTGAATTGTTTCATTATATTTGAGGAAACCTTCAGTGAGCGTCTGCTTCTAAAACTAGGCTTTGAGAATGGGTAAAATTGGATCAGAAGGGTACATGGTCCAGGGTTGGGGTAGGGCTGGTGTGAGTATTGTGATATAGGCAAGAGAAATGGTATAGATAAAAGCAGTGTGGAGAAAATGAGCATGCCCCATGAGAAAGATAATAATAAAAAGAAGTGTTATTTGAATAACATAGAAGAATTCATATTTGTGTGTTGCTGAGGAGTATGGAGCAAGAAATAAGCTTGGGGGCTTCCCTGGTGGTGCAGTGGTTGAGAGTCCGCCTGCTGATGCAGGGGACACGGGTTCGTGCCCCGGTCCGGGAAGATCCCACATGCCGCGGAGCAGCTGGGCCCGTGAGCCATGGCTGCGGAGCCTGTGCTCCGCAACAGGAGAGGCCACAACAGTGAGAGACCCGTGTACCGCAAAAAAAAAAAAAAAAAAAAAAAGAAATAAGCTTGGATTAGCAAACACGGGCCTAGATATAGAAATCCGTAAATGGCCACGCTGAGGAATGCAAGCTTAAACATGATAGATTTCTGTTCAGGACAATAGCATGCAGAAAGTAGTATGTTGAGAAGATATTTATCGCTGGATGTGTAGGAGTCCAGAAGAAATTAAAAACAAGAAATCAATCATTTAGATCAGTTGTCTTTTTAAGATTTTTTTTTTTTTGATGTGGACCATTATTTAAATCTTTATTGAATTTGTTATAATATTGCTTCTGCTTTATGGTTTGGTGTTTTGGCCCTGAGGCATGTGGGATCTTAGCTCCCTGGCGAGGGATCGAACCTTCACTCACTTCTTTGGAAGGCGAAGTCTTAACCACTGGACTGCCAGAGAAGTCCCAGATCAGTTGTCTTTTAAACTAAGTTACATTCCCAGAAGGTACATATTTCAATTCGTTAGCATGCAGATAGAACTTTATTTTTTTTTAACTCTCATACAGTTAATAAGTACCTTTTTTGGAAATGTGTTACATATTATTTAATTAGTACATGTTTATATTTTTAAGTAAATATGCATATACAAAATGGTTGATCAATTAAATATTCAACAATAGTGGTGTGGATTTCTAAGTTTGTATGTGACATTTAGGTGAAGCCAGGGTAACGTGATAGAATTGATATTGAATTAGGGAGCCTGAAAATCAGATCAGGAGCTTGGAAAGGCCAACATTCACAAATATCATAAAAGAAAGTCCAAAGGAATTTAGTGGCATATTGGAAATAGATAAAGACGGTGACATAGTGAAAGCTAATGCTAAGATTTTATGCCTGTAGAACTAAGACCATGACGCAAAATGTACCAAAATTGAGAATTTTGAGGGTAATCTCTGACTTTAAATGGTCAGTTTGATTTGCAATGTTTTTTATCCCCTATTTATTGTCAGATGTGTGCAAAAAACTCTACCTTTCTGTTTTGTTTCATATTAAATTTTTAAAAAATGTTATTTGAGCACCTATTATGTGCTGAATGGTGCTGAGGCTACAGAAGAGGAGAAAGGTATCTCTGAATAATAAGATACTCCTAATATTGGGTGAATACACACATAAAATGTGTGTATTTGCCACATGACCTGGTTAATGTCATATGAGATTCCTATATAAACTGTTACATGAATGCAGATGTTAGGGCTATTGATTCTGTCTGAGGATATCAGAAAAAAGAAGGCATTTGCACATGGAATTCAAATTTTTCATATATTTGTCATTTGAATATTTACTACTTCAGACCAAATGATTAAAAAGAATAATCGCCAAGAATAATCAAGGAAATAGAATATTGTTTCCTATATTTACTAACACTAAATATCAAACTGTTTATTCTTCCTGTCATAGCAGTGGGTTGTGATCTTGGAAATGATAGGTACTTTTAAAAAACAAGTGGTATTATAGAGCTACATGATCCTATATGTACTTAAGCATAGTCAACTAATTAGATAACATTAACAAGCCCCATTTAAAGATATATGAAAAAGAAACTATCTGTAACCTTCAAAGGCTAGTCATAACATTTTATTAGCGATTCACAATATATTTATAGCTGTTACTAGTAGCACTATAATGCCAAACATTACCAAGAAACAATTTTTGTCACCTTTACAACACAATTACCATCTTCATATGTCACTTACAGACTTAAATAAGAAATCTAGCTCTTACGTTTCTCTCTTGCATGCTCTGTGTGTGTATATACAGTGCATATATATATATATATATTTTATACATACAGA
>NW_020174042.1:330145-378347 GCF_003031525.2 Neophocaena asiaeorientalis asiaeorientalis | reverse complement strand
TGTGTGTGTGTGTGTGTGTATATATATATATATATATATATATATATATATATATAAAGATATATACATAGAGTACCCAAGACAGAAACTTAAAGCTAGATCTCTTTTATCTATACTTATATATTTGAAAAAAGTCTGAAGCTTGTAAAGGGGGTCATTTAATGAAGTTTTCCATTATTCATATCAGAAGTTATTTGATTTGTATTTTACTTGGAATGCATTCTAATAAACCAGTTTTTGTAAATTTAGGGCAAATATGTTTAATGAAGTAATGATAGTTTAAATGGCAATAGAGATAACATCATCCCTCCTTCACTTGTTATCTTTTCAGGTGTTAAAGTTGGAATAAAGTATAAACATTTCAGTTTTCAAATACATTCTTCTAAATCAGTGGATGACATTTTTGAGTCTAATTTTTTTCTTTTTTTAAATTTATTTTTGTGAACTTTTTTAAATTTCAGGTAATTTTAATTTTTATACAATTTTTAAAGGTTACTTTCCACTTACAGTTATTGCAAAATATTGCCTCTATTCCCCATGTTGTACAATACATCCTTGAGCCTATCTTACAGCCAATAGTTTGTACCTCCTACTCCCCCATCC
Organism: Neophocaena asiaeorientalis asiaeorientalis; assembly: GCF_003031525.2. NCBI lineage: Eukaryota > Metazoa > Chordata > Mammalia > Artiodactyla > Phocoenidae > Neophocaena > Neophocaena asiaeorientalis. Next base: position 377,744 of record NW_020174042.1, on the reverse strand, counting down.
CTGTATTGCCTTTCCCCCCTCCCGACTGGTAACCACTAGTTTGTTCTCTGTATCTGTGAGTCTGGTTCTTTTTTGTTATATTCACTAGCAGTGGATGACATTTTAACATGTTAAAATCAGGAAGTTAAATTATATGGATGTGCATGGTAATACGAGTGTTTATGCAGTTTTTAAGAGTTGTGCAACAATTCAAGTATTATCCATAAATCATTTTTCTATCACATGAGGTAAAGTTTTCTTCCTTTATATGTGCAGTTAAACACACATCAACTTTGTGGGGGTTTTTTTGTTTAGTCACATATCACTGGAGATCAAAATGAAGTTTCCAATTTTTGCCTGAATCTTTCTGGCATTCGGCTCTTTAACATCTGAATGCTTCTAATTTTTAATTTAAAATTCAATCTTAAATTGGAGATATAAAGGTAGGAGTAATAGGCAATAGACTAAGCTATTTGATATGCCTCTAGAAATAGAGGTTTGAAGGTAATTATCCTGAGAGGTGGAAAAGTCAAAAGTATAAGTAGACTCAAGAAGGACGGAGATATATTTGAAAGGGAAAGATTAATAATGAGCTGTCAACACATATTCAAGGCTTTATCCACAGTCATCAAGGATATTATCATGTGAGGCATAACAAAGTATGTAATATAAATTTGTTCTGATGAACTGCTAGCTATTTGCTGGAGAGTAGGTTGAAGGGAATTATGAGACAGATTGTGAGTGCAAGAGGAATGGGTCCAAGATTAATAAAAATGTCTTCCATGGATGGATGTTGGCTAGTAGTACTGTGGATGCCAGTTTTTGCCACTGCAGATATAATGGGCATCTATTAACTTGGCTGTTCAGCACTCAAACACTCTTCCCCTGGTAAACAGTATGCAAATTCTTTTGTGGCTATCAACTCATCCTTCAATTTTAATTCATGAGTTTGAAGTAGAGTTGCCTCCAGTTCCAAACTCCAGGAATAGGAAAGGACCATGGACTTGATAAGACAAACAACAAATTATTTCCAGGCTTCCCTGGTGGAGCAGTGGTTGAGAGTCCGCCTGCCGATGCAGGGGACACGGGTTCATTCCCCGGTTCGGGAAGATCCCACATGCCGCGGAGCGGCTGGGCCCGTGAGCCATGGCCACTGAGCCTGCGCGTCTGGAGCCTGTGGTCCGCAACGGGAGAGGCAACAACAGTGAGAGGCCCGTGTACCGCCAAAAAAAAAGTGTTTTTAACTGATTTTCAATATCTAATATAGCATAATATATTCAATAATTTTATGTTCCTCAAAAATAGTTCTTTATGTATTAATATATTTTAAAATAGTTAAATCAGTACTCAGTCTCTTAGCAATTTTTAATGTTAAGTAGATCATTGATTGAATGATTTCATAAGACATGTATACTTATTTTTTAGTTGTCATTGTAAGAATAATAAGCTATATACAACTACATACTGACTTACATCAGTGTTTCATATAGCAATTTTTGAAATTTATTTTCAGTTATCATTTAATTTATACATGACTCAACAAAAATATTAAATTATAATGATTTATTTCAGTATCATTATAAATCTACTTATTTAATATTATGGTTATTCTTACTTTATTTCTAACTTAATAATAAATTGACACATTTCTGGACTATATCCATTGCCCCCTGATAAGCTAATGCTCTATCATTGATTCTGTATGAGAATCTTTAACTTACTAAGCAAAACTTTGCATAATAAAAGGTGAATTTTATTTTAATTTTGGCTTAATTCCAATTATATATTTTCAATCATTTTTAAGTCCATCACAAGGTCTTTGACCTTTCAAAGTACTTTGTAGAAATAACTACTACTCTTGATATCCAATTATATGAGAAATGCAGTTTCTTTTACTCATCTCCTAAAATAATATTTAGCCCCATTACAAATATTTCAAAGTTTTCTGTGTCTTTCTTGCTTGACCTCTATTCCAAGCAGCAGCTGATCTTTATTGGTAATTCTGACTTGAATGCTTAATCATAAAATCAAACCAAGGAATTTTCTGGGGATCTATGGTAATCAGAAGTGTTCTTTAGAATTTTAGACTCTGTTATGCCTACTGATATGTATGTGGAAAAATACTGCAATAATGAAACAGAGAGTAGGAAGTCAGGCATAAAATACAACCCAGAGAAAATAAGGAAGAATTTTCACAATATTGCAATTGCAATTATATAATATTTTCTTAATTCTTTGGAAAGAGAAGGGGTTTTGGGGGAAATATATGGAGAAAAAGGAGGAAAAGGTGATGCTGTGAACTGAAATATTTAATGCCATTTATGTCATTTACATTTCCACACATTTGATGGGAATTATTTAGGTCATTAAATTAAGGTGCTCCTTTGTTCCACCAACTTCTATAGTGCAGATAGCATGGTTGTAAGTTAAAATAATTCTGTTTTTAGGAGTTTATTAATTTTTCTTGTGATCTTTCTGGTAAGAGAAACCTCTAAATATAGTCTTTAAGGTTAATGAAATTCTCAGTAACTTAGTTTTCCTGGAAATTAAAATTTGTAATAAAATGCTTTCCATACAATTCAAAGTTAAAATTGTACAAAGGTGTAGCAAAATCCAAAATATTCAAAGAAATCTTAAAAAAACTAAACATTAAGAAAACACAAACCACTCATAAAAAAAAAAAGCCAACAATATGAACAGGCATCTCACCAAAGAAGGCATATAGACAACAAATAAGTGTATGAAAATATAGTTATTATTTTTGGTCATTAGTGATTAGAAAATTAAAATGAGATACCACTACATGTTAGATAGGCTAAAATTTAAAAAGATATATGACAATGTCAATTTTCAGTGAAGATGTGGAGTGACAGGAATGCTCATTCAATGCTGGTGGGAATACCAAATGGTACAGCTACTTTGGAAGACAGCATAGCAGTTTCTTATAAAGTTAAACGTAGTCTTACAATACAATAAGCAGTCGTGTTCCTAAGTATATACCCAACTGATCTGAAAAGTATGTCCACACAAAAATATACACATGAATGTTTATGACAGCTTTATTCATAATCACTCAAAAACAAGAAGCAAAAAAAAAAATCTTTCAATAGGTGAATGAATAAACAAATTGTGGTGAATCAATAAAATTAAATATTAGTCAGAAACTTAAAAATTAGTTACTGAATGATGAAAATACATAAATGAATCTTAAATGCATAATGCTAAGTGAAATAAGCCAGTCTGAATAGGCTTGATAATGAATGATCCCAATCTAGAACATTCAGGAAATATAAAACTATAGTGACATTAAAAATATCAGGGGTTGACAGGGATTCATGAGGGGAAGTAAAATATTGACTAGGTGAAGCAGGGGGGAAGTTTTAGGGTGATGAAACTATTCTGTACAATATTATAATTTTAGATACAACACACTATTCATTTGTCAAAACCTATTGAACTTTGCAGCACAAAGAGTAAACCTTATTGTATGAAAAGTTTATAAAATGATTTAGAAGATTATGGGAATCACAGAATGTAGTGCATATGACAAAACAATAAGCCAGAAAGAGAAAAACAAATATTGTATATTAATGCATATATGTAGAATCTAGAAAAATGGCACAGATGAACCTATTTGTTGGGCAGGAATAGAGACGTAGACTTAGAGAATGGATGTGTGGACATGGCGGGGAAGGGGAGGGTGGGACAAATTGAGAGATTAGGTTTGACATAAATACACTACCAAGTGTAAAATAGATAGCTAGTGAGAACCTGCTGTACAGCACAGGGAGCTCAGCTCAGTGCTCTGTAATGACCTAGATTGGGGGGAAAGGGGGACGGAGGTCCAAGAGGGAGGGGATATAGTTATACATATAGCTGATTCACTTCATTATACAACAGAAACTACCACAAAATTGTAAAGCAATTATACTCCAATAACATAGAATAAAATAAAATACAATAAAGTAAAATAAAATATTCAGCTGTAAAAAATAAAAAAGAAAAGAAAGAAACAACCTGGGATAAAGGTATTGATCTTAAAACTTTGGATATGAATCGTGTCTGAAGAACAAGAAAGTGAACATAAACTGTGCTCTAATTAATGAAATAATTTTTGAAGGTAACAAATAGCAACTTTGACCCTGCTATACATGCATACTGGCATTAAACTATTACATAAATAATTGTATATAAACAGACAGTTTTCTAACTTTTGAAGTAAGTGTTTGTAGATAAATAAGCAATGCAAGCTAAAATGATCCATGGACAAGAGACCTTCAAGGTGACGGAGGAGTAATACACGGAGATCACCTTTCTCCCCACAGATACATCAGAAATACATCTACACATGGAGCAACTCCTACATAGTGGGAGAGAGCTGTGAAGGAGGAAAAGTTTCCACACACTAGGAAGCCCATTCACTGGCGGAGACGAAGTCGGGGGTGGGTGGCAGGAGGGAAGCTTTGGAGCCACGGAGGAGAGCACAGCAACATGGGTGCAGAGGGCAAAGCGGAGAGATTCCCACATGGAGGATTGGTGCCGACCAGCACTCACCAGCCCGAGAGGCTTGTCTGCTCACCCGCCAGGGCGGGCGGGGCTGGGAGCTGAGGCTCGGACTTCGGAGGTCAGATCCCAGGGAGAGGACTGGGGTTGGCGGTGTGAACACAGCCTGAAGGGAGCGAGTCCACCACAGCTAGCCAGGAGGGAGTATGGGAAAAAGTCTGGACCTGCCTAAGAGTCAAGAGACCATTGTTTCGTGGTGCGCAAGGAGAGGGGGTTCAGAACACCACCTAAATGAGCTCCAGAGATGAGCACAAGCCGCGGCTATCAGCACGGACCCCAGAGACAGGCATGAAATGCTAAGACTGCTGCTGCAGCCACCAAGAACCCTGTGTGCAAGCATAGGTCACTATCCACACCTCCCCTCCTGGGAACCTGTGCAGCCTGCCACTGCCAGGGTCTCGTGATCCAGCGACAACTTCCCTGGGAGAACACACATCACACATCAGGCTGTTGCAATGCCATGTCAGCCTCTGCCACTGCAGGCTTGCTCCATATTCTGTACCCTTCCCTCGCCCAGGCCTGCAGGAGCCAGAGCCCCCTAATCAGCTGCTCCTTTAACCCCGTCCTGTCTGAGCAGGGAACAGACCCTCAGGCGACCTACAGTCAGAGGCAGGGCCAAATCCAAAGCTGAACCCCGGTCGCTGTGTGAACAAAGAAGTGAAAGGGAAATTGGCCCCAGCGGCCTCAAGGGCAGCGGATGAAGTCTGCACAAGCAACGGGAGGTACCCTGCATGTGTGGAATGCCTGAATAGACAACGAATCATCCCAAAATTGAGGCAGTGGACTTTGGGAGCAACGGTAGCCTTAGAGTGTGCTTTCTGCATATAATTGGTTTCTGGTTTTATGTTTATCTAGTTTAGTATTTAGAGTTTATTATCATTGGTAGATTTGTTTATTGATTTGGTTGCTCTCTTCCTTTTTTTAATATAAATATATGTATATATTTTTCCTTTTTCTTTTTTTATGAGTGTGTATGTGTAAGCTTCTTTGTGTGATTTTGTCTGTATAGCTTTGCTTTTACCATTTGTCCTAGGGTTCTGTCTGTCTGTTTTTGTTTTTTTCTTTTTCAGTATACTTTTTAGTGCTTGTTATCATATGTGGATTTGTTTTTTGGTTTGGTGGCTCTCTTCTTTCCTTCATTCTTTTGTTTTTATTTCTTTCTAATTTTTAAATTTTTAATAATTATTTTAATGACAGTATTTCTTTTTATTTTATTTCTTTACTTTTTCTCCCTTTTCTTCTGAGCTGTGTGGCTCATAGGGTCTTGGTGCTCCAGTGAGGTGTCAGGCCTGTACCTCTGAGGTGGGAGAGCTGAATTTGAGACATTGGTCCACCAGAGACCTCCCAGCTCCATGAAATATCAAATGGTGAAAGTTCTCCCAGAGATCTCCATCTCAATGCTAAGACCCAGTTCCACTTAACGACCAGCAAGCTACAGTGCAGGATACCCTATGCCTAACAACTAGCAAGACAGGAACACAGCACCTCCCATTAGCAGAGAGGTGCCTAAAATCATAATAAGGTCACAGACACCTCAAAACACACCACCAGGCACAGTTCTATCCACCAGAAAGATAAGATCCAGCCTCGTCCACCAGAACACAGGCACTAGTTCCATCCACAAGGAAGCCTACACAACCCACTGAACCAAACTTAGCCACTGGGGACAGACACCAAAAACAATGGGAACTACGAATCTGCAGCCTGTGAAAAGGAGACCCCCAAACACAGTAAGTTAAGCAACGTGAGAAGACAGAGAAACACACAGCAGATGAAGGAGCAAGGTAAAAACCCACCAGACCAAACAAATGAAGAGGAAATAGGCAGTCTACCTGACAAAGAATTCAGAGTAATGATAGTAAAGATGGTCCCAAATCATGGAAATAGAATGGAGAAAATACAAGAAACATTTAGCAAGGACCTAGAAGAACTAAAGAGCAAACAAACAAGGATGAATAACACAATTAAAGAAATTTAAAATTCTCTGGAAGGAATCAATAGCAACATAATTGAGGCAGAAGAACGGATAAGTGACCTGGAAGATAAAATAGTGGAAATAAATACTGCAGGGCAGAATAAAGAAAAAAGAATTAAAAGAACCGAGGACAGTCTTAGAGACCTCTGGGACAACATTCTAATTATAGGGGTCCCAGAAAAAGAAGAGAAAAAAGAAAGGGACTGAGAAAATATTTGAAGAGATTATAGATGTAAACTTCCCTAATATGGGAAAGGAAATAGTCAATCAAGTCCAGGAAGTGCAGAGAGTCCCCTACAGGATAAATCCAAGGAGAAACACACTAACTCATATTCATCAAACTATCAAAAATTAAATGCAAAGAAAACATTAAAAGCAGCAAGGGAAAAACAACAAATAACACATAAGGGAATCCCCATAAGGTTAACAGCTGATGGTACAGCAGAAACTCTGCAAGCCAGAAGGGAGTGGCAGGACATATTTAAAGTGATGAAAGGGAAAAACCTACAATCAAGATTACCCAGCAAGGATCTGATTCAGATTCGATGTAGAAATTAAAACGTTTACAGACAAACAAACGCTTAGGGAATTCAGCACCAACAAACCAGGTTTACAACAAATGCTAAAGGAACTTCTCTACACAGGAAACACAAGAGAAGGAAAAGACCTACAATAACAAACCCAAAACAATTAAGAAAATGGTAATGGGAACATACATATGGATAATTACCTTAAATGTAAATGGATTAAATGCTCCAACCAAAAGATATAGATTGGCTGAATGGATACAAAAACAAGACCCATATATATGCTGTCTGTAAGAGACCTACTTCAAACTTAGGGACACATACAGACTGAAAGTAAGGGGAAGGAAAAAGATATTCCACACAAATGGAAATCGAAAGAGAGCTGGAATAGCAATTCTTACATCACACAAAATAGATTTTAAAATAAAGACTATTACAAGAGACAGAGAAGGACACTACATAATGATCAAGGGATCAATCCAAGAAGAAGATATAACAATTGTAAATATTTATGCACCCAACATAGGAGCGCCTCAATACATAAGGCAAATTCTAACAGCCATAAAAGGGGAAATACACAGTAACACAATAATAGTATGAGGCTTTAACACCCCACTTTCACCAATGGACACATCATCCAAAATGAAAATAAGGAAACAAAAGCTTTAAATGACACATTAAACAAGATGGACTTAATTGATATTTATGGGACATTCCATCCAAAAACAACAGAATACACTTTCTTCTCAAGTGCTCATGGAACATTCTCCAGGATAGATCATATCTTGGGTCACAAATAAAGCCTTGGTAAAGTTAAGAAAATTGAAATCATATCAAGTATGTTTTCCAACCACAATGCTATGAGACTAGACATCAATTACAGGAAAAAAATCTGTAAAAAATACAAACACATGGAGGCTAAACAGTGCACTACTTAATAGCCAAGAGATCACTGAAGAAATCAAAGAGGAAATCAAAGAATACCTAGAAACAAATGACAATGAAAACACAACGACCCCAAACCTATGGTATGCAGCAAAAACAGTTCTAAGAAGGAAGTTTATACCAATACAGTCCTACCTCAAGAAACAAGAAACATCTCAAGTAAACAACCTAAGCTTACACCTAAATCAATTAGAGTAAGAAGAACCACAAAACCTCAAAGTTAGCAGAAGGAAAGAAATCATAAATATCAGATCAGAAATAAATGAAAAAGAAATGAAGGAAACAGTAGCAAAGATCAATAAAAACTAAAGTGGATTCTTTGAGAAGGTAAACAAAATTGATAAACTGTTAGACAGACTCATCAGGAAAAAAAGTGAGAAGACTTAAAACAATAGAATAAGAAATGAAAAAGAAGTAAAATCTGACACTGCAGAAATAAAAAGGATCATGAGAGATTACTACAAGCAACTATATACCAATAAATATTCCATCCAAAAACAACAGAATACACTTTCTTCTCAAGTGCTCATGGAACATTCTCCAGGATAGATCATATCTTGGGTCACAAATAAAGCCTTGGTAAAGTTAAGAAAATTGAAATCATATCAAGTATGTTTTCCAACCACAATGCTATGAGACTAGACATCAATTACAGGAAAAAAATCTGTAAAAAATACAAACACATGGAGGCTAAACAGTGCACTACTTAATAACCAAGAGATCACTGAAGAAATCAAAGAGGAAATCAAAGAATACCTAGAAACAAATGACAATGAAAACACAACGACCCCAAACCTATGGTATGCAGCAAAAACAGTTCTAAGAAGGAAGTTTATACCAATACAGTCCTACCTCAAGAAACAAGAAACATCTCAAGTAAACAACCTAAGCTTACACCTAAATCAATTAGAGTAAGAAGAACCACAAAACCTCAAAGTTAGCAGAAGGAAAGAAATCATAAATATCAGATCAGAAATAAATGAAAAAGAAATGAAGGAAACAGTAGCAAAGATCAATAAAAACTAAAGTGGAATCTTTGAGAAGGTAAACAAAATTGATAAACTGTTAGACAGACTCATCAGGAAAAAAAGTGAGAAGACTTAAATCAATAGAATAAGAAATGAAAAAGAAGTAAAATCTGACACTGCAGAAATAAAAAGGATCATGAGAGATTACTACAAGCAACTATATACCAATAAAATGGACAACCTGTAGGAAATGGGCAAATTCTTAGAAAAGCAACCTTCTGAATCGGAACCAGTAAGAAATAGAAAATATAAACAGATCAATCACAAGCACTGAAATTGAGACTGTGATTAAAAATCTTCCAACAAAAGTCACATGTCTTCATGGGTGAATTCTATCAAACATTTACAGAACAGCTAACACCTATTCTTTTCAAACTCTTCCAAAATATAGCAGAGGGAGGAACACTCCCAAACTCATTCTACGAGACCACCATCACCCCAATACCACAACCAGACAAAGATATCACAACCAGACAAAGATATCAAAAAACAAGAACACTACAGGCCAATATCACTGGTGAACATAGATGCAAAATACCTCAACAAAATACTAGCAAACAGAATCCAACAGCACTTTAAAAGGATCATACACCATGATCAAGTGGGGTTTATCCCAGGAATGCAAGGATTCTTCAATATACACAAATCAATCAATGTGATAAACCATATTAATAAATTGAACAAAAAAATATGATTATTTCAATAGATGCAGAGAAAGGTTTCCACAAAATTCAACACATATTTATGATGAAAACCCTCCAGAAAGTAGCCATAGAGGGAACTTACCTCAGCATAATAAAAGCCATATATGACAAACCCACAGCCAACATCACTGTCAATGGTGAATAACTTAAACCATTTCCACCAAGATCAGGAACAAGACAAGGTTGTCCACTCTCACCACTATTATTCAACATAGTTCTGGAAGTTTTAGCCACAGCAATCAGAGAAGAAAAAGAAATAAAGGAATCCAAATTGGAAAAGAAGAAGTAAAGCTGTCACTGTTTGCAGATGACATGATACTATACATACAGAATCCTAAAGATGCTACCAGAAAACTACCAGACCTAATCAATGAATTTGTTAGCATAGCAGGATACAGAAGTATACACAGAAATCTTTTGCATTCCTATACACTAATGATGAAAAAGCTGAAAGAAAAATTAACAAAACACTCCCATTTACCATTGCAACAAAAAGAATACCTAGGAATAAACCTACCTAAGGAGACAAAGACCTGTATGCAGAAAACTAGAAGACACTGATGAAAGAAATTAAAGATGATACAAACACATGGAGAGATATACCATGTTCTTGGATTGGAAGAATCAACATTGTGAAAATGACTATACTACCCAAAGCAATCAACAGATTCAATGCAATCTCTTTCAAACTACCAATGGCATTCTTCACAGAACTAGAACAAAAAATTTCACAATTTGTATGGAAACCCAAAAGACACCGAATAGCCCAAGCAATCTTGAGAAAGGAAAACGGAGCTGAAGGAATCAAGGCTCCCTGACTTCAGACTATACTACAAAGCTACAGCAATCAAGACAGTATGGTACTGGCACAAAAACAGAAATATAGGTCAATGGAACCGGATAAAAAGCCCTGAGATAAACCCACGCACATATGGTCACGTTATTTTTGATAAAGGAGGCAAGAATATACAATGGAGAGAAGACAGCCTCTTCAATAAGTGGTGCTGGGAAAACTGGACAGCTACATGTAAAAGAATGAAATTAGAACACTGCCTAACATCATACACAAACATAAACTCAAAATGGATTGAAGACCTAAATGTAAGGCCAGATACTATCAAGCTCTTAGAGGAAAACATAGGCAGAACACTCTATGACATAAATCACAGCAAGATCCTTTTTGACCTACCTCCTAGAGAAATGGAAATAAAAACAAAAAACAAATGGGACCTAATGAAATTTAAAAGCTTTTGCACAGCAAAGGAAACCATAAACAAGATGAACAACAGCCATCAAAATGGGAGAAACTATTTGTAAATGAGGCAACTGACAAAAGATTAATCTCCAAAATTTACAAGCAGCTCCTGCAGCTCAATATCAAAAAAACAACTCAATCCTAAAATGGGCAGAAGACCTAAATAGACATTTCTCCAAAGAAGATATACAGATTGCCAAGAGACATATGAAAGGATGCTCAACATCACTAATCATTAGAAAAATGCAAATCAAAACTACAATGTGGTATCACCTCACACTGGTCAGAATGGCTATCATCTAAAAATCTACAAATAGTAAATGCTGGAGAGCATGTGGAGAAAAGGGAACCTTCTTGCACTGTTGGTGGGACTGTAAATTGATACAGCCACTGTGGAGAAAAATAATGGAGGTTCCTCAAAAAACTATAAATAGAATTAACATATGACCCACTACTGGGCATATACTGTGAGAAAACCATAATTCAAAAAGCGTAATGTACCACAGTGGTCATTGCAGCTCTATTTACAGTAGCCAGGACATGGAAGCAACCTAAATGTCCATCGACAGATGAAGGGATAAAGAAGATGTGGCACATATTTACAATGGGATATTACTCGGCCATATAAAGAAACAAAATTGAGTTATTTGTAGTGATGTGCATGGACCTAGAGACTGTCATACAGAGTGAAGTAAGTCAGGAAGAGAAACATAAATACCGTATGTTAACACATATATATGGAATCAAAAAAAAAAAAAAAGTTTCCGAAGAACCTAGGGGCAGGACAGGAATAAAGACACAGATGTAGAGAATGGACTTGAGGACCTAGGGAGAGGAAAGGGTAAGCTGGGATGAAGTGAAAGCACGGCATGGACTTATATATACTACCAAATGTAAAATAGATAGCTAGTGGGAAGCAGCCGCATAGCACAGGGAGATCAGCTCGGTGCTTTGTGACCACCTAGAGGTGTGGGATAGGGAAGGTGGGAGGGAGGGTGATCGCAAAAAAAAAAAAAAAAAAAAAAATGATCCATGTGGCAATGGATTAAAATCCGAGCTCTCACAGAACTCAAGTTTAGATTAAGATATAATACTGATGGTTATATTTATATATGTACCCAATTTAGTACAAATACATATATCCCTTTGTTCTGTCAGCTGAAAGGACCTAACAAATGACAGTCCAGTAGCTATGAACGTACCTAGCACCCAGATCTTTGTTTCTGATACCATTTTCCCATCAAATTTATTGGAGTTCCTTGGATACATGGCTGATTGTAGGACTAGGGCAGGAAATATACATGGTGAACCCACAGAATTGTGTAGTCCAGGAAGTAAGGATGTGCTCAAAACAAAATAGTACAAAAACACAATGAGGGGGATATGTAAGTGGAACAGAAACCTGCTGTAAGTGCTCCCAATGGCCAAATCTATAATAACTTGAGCAACAAAAATGAATAAAGTAGTACTAGATTGTAACCAAAAGTATAAAATATTTATCTATGAGTCCCTGCTGATGTAAATGAATGAATGAATGAACGTAAAGAGTAGATGGAAGAATTCCAAATAATTTATGTAGATACTCTACCCATGAGAAGGTAGAGTATTCCTTAAGTGTGGGCTGTGCACAGTGACTTCCAAAGAACACAGTATGGAAAAGGGGGTGGGGGAAGATATACTTTACAGCAAAGAAATCTGACAGATGCTACCTCAGCTGGGTGATCAAGGTTAATATCAACAGTGATAAGTCATATTATTATTTATTCTTGATGTGATATGATGAGAATGGTACTTTTCCTCTGCGGTCTTCCTCCCCAAATCCCAGAACCCCATTCTAATAATGAGGAAAACAACCAAAAAATCTCAATAGAAAGATCTTCAAAATATCCGTACTCCTCAAGACTGTCCTCAAAAATTGTCCTCAAAATCCGTACTCCTCAAGACTGTCCTCCTCAAAAATAAGGAAATCATGAGAAACTGAGATAGCCAAGAAGAGCCTAAAGAAACATGGCAACTAAATGGAGTGTGGTACTTTACTTGGGATCTGGGAAGAGAAAGAGGACATTAGGCAAAACTAAGGCAATCTGAAAAATAATATGTCATAATGATGTATCAGTATTGGTTGATTAATTGTAATGAAGCTACCCTAGTAATGTAAGATGATGATAATAGAGGAAACCGGGTGAGGGGTATATGGACATTCCCTTCATTATTTTCACAATCTTCCTATTAATCTAAAATTGTTGTAGAAAATGAAGTTTAATTGTTTAAAAGGTATAGCAAAAAATTTTTAAAAAATGTCAATTTGAATTCTATCTTCCTTACACAGTTTCTCTCTTATCCGTATCATATTAGCCTTGCAGGTATGAAATTGATGAGCCGATACTAACTCCCTGAGCTTCGTGGGAATGTCCAACCCTAACTCCTCCCATTCCACTTTTAGTGCATTCTGTGTCACTTTTGCCTGCCAAAATTCAAATTCAAAATTGCTCCTCCCCTTCTGCTCCCTCTCTTTCCCTCCTTGGACCCTCCCTAAAGCTGCCCTCAGCTACTTACTGCCCTCATCCCTCCCACTTGCCCTGGGGTGGAGGTATAGGAGACAAGAAAGTGGAAACAGTCCACTTGGATGTATATAAAGGTGCTATAATTTGAATGTTGATTAACTGTGCCCAAGAATTTTATATTGCAAGAAGCATGAATATCTACTCTATAATCAGGCTCTTAATAAGCATTTTGTTTTGATACGTTTTCATTTCTTTTTCACATATATGCTAGTTCTCCTTCTTACTAGCTGAACAACTTACTTTTCTTTCTTTTTTTTTTTGTTTTTTCTTCCAGTTTTATTGCGATATAATGGACATACAGCACTGTACAAATTTAAGGAACTTGTTAATTTTCTTGACTAAGCAGTTTGTTTCTTCTAACCATGGAGAAATAAAAGGATCCTTAGATCTGATTTAGTCAAGCATCAAATAACTGAACAAGTGAACCTTTGGTCACTGAAAACTTTCCTAACCATTCAATTTAATTGCACCATTTTAGTGTGTGCGTGTTGCACCTTCATCTTATCCTTCAGAACTGAAGGAATTATTCCGCTGGTGGACACAGATATTCAGACCACAGTGTAGCCTCATCTACCAATTCTCTGGGAATTGTTTTCAGTGTAAGTGAGCCACCTTTCCTGGGGTCATACCCCCTTCCCAGAGGTAGTCTGAAATCCATGACTTGTTATTGTGAGAGTATATAAACCTGGCCCCGTGGCCCAGTGTGGGACAGCTCTGAAAGGGCATTCTGGCTTCTTAGCTCCTTGTGGGAATGGAAGAGGCCCTGTATGACGTCATTGCAGTCCATTTTCTCTCTCTGCCCAATCTTATTTCCTCCCATTTCCCCTCAAGAGTACACCCCAGGGCTTCCCTGGTGGTGCAGTGGTTAAGAATCCTCCTGCCAATGCAGGGGACATGGGTTCAAGCCCTGGTCTGGGAAGATCCCACATGCCGCGGAGCAGCTAAGCCCACGCGCCACAACTACTGAGCCTGCGCTCTAGAGCCCGCAAGCCACAACTACTGAAGCCCCCGCACCTAGAGCCCATGCTCCGCAACAAGAGAAGCCATCGCAATGAGAAGGCCGCACACCTCAACGAAGAGTAGACACCACTCACCGTAACTGCAGAAAGCCCGCCCGCAGCAACGAATACCCAGCGCAGCCAAAAATAAAATAAATACATTTATATAAAAAAAAGTACACCCCAATAAGCTCACTGTACCCAAATCTCAGAGTCTTCATACTGGGAAACAACTTTTGTGAATAGTGCCAGGTTTGATCCCACAAAGAAGATGGGAGAGGATTTTATAACTGTGTCACCAGCTTCTGGCAAAGAGGATCCAATCACTCGTGGCAGGTTGGTTTGAACATGAGTAGACAATATCCCAAGGTAGCAATGTGATAGCTCAATCTTTTACTGATGGTGAAATGAATATTGTACTAGGAAACAAATCTAGTAGTGCGCTCCATGTATCAGTTTTTGAAACTGAAAGGGACTCTGTGCATGAAGTTAAGGTTATCTGGGTTTATGCACCTAAAAGTATTCAATCTCCAGAACACTCTGATATCTCTAAGAATGCAAAAGTGGCCCATCCTCCTTGGTAAGGCTGGTGCTCTCCCTAGTTTGACATGATGTTGGAGTTTACTGCAAACAAGGCAATGTGAACCTTTCAAGATCTGTTTCCATCTCTGCTTCTGGCCAGTGGGCCAATAACTTGGTGAATTCTCCTTGCAGTTATATGTCACAGTTTATGAGAGTACATGAACTTCAAGATAAATGAGAATCTGGCTAAGGACCATGTACTGAGCCAGGCATCAGTGTAGAGTAACCAGGATGGTTGTGATACAGCTGCAGCAGAGAATGGGAGCTAGTTATATCTTCCTGAGGAACCCCTGAGCTAATGGCTCTTCTGAGCTGAAGTGGTCCATGCTCACTCAGTCTCATCTCCCATGACCATCATCATCCTGAGTGCAGAGGGGCTGGGATGCCAGAAACTGTCCCCAGGAGTCATGAGATCACTTCTGCACAGGTATTATCAATGCTGTGTTGAGTAAACCTGATGCTTCTTGAAATTTTGTATGTCATGAGTTTTATTATGTTTCAGTACCCCAGATGATATTTGATCAAAGTGAGGACTGCAGTGCCTCAATCCTGAAATGACTGAGAAAATTATTCTTAAGCATTTTGTGTTACTTGACTGCTTTGATAATTTGATTAAAGTTAAGAATTCTTTCCATGAAAAATTTCAAATGCACACATACACATGAAATATAGGCCATTTCAAAGTTACTTAGGGACATCAGGTAAAAATTCTTAATTTGCTTTAAAGTGACTTAGCTTTTAACATGCTTAATAGCTCAAATTCATATTTGATCTTTCAAAAACTTATTTATAGAGTATTAGAGAGGTACTAGAATTGATATATTGAGGTTCATGCTGATGTTCCTTGGTTTGGAGGAAGTGTTTCAGCCATGGATTTTGTTCCTGGAGTATTAAGAAGGTGATATTGTCATTATACTACTATCAGAAAAGATGGTTTACTTAATTGAACAATAAGAGAATATGATTGGTGAAATTTTTCAGAAAGGTTAGAATGTTCCACTTAAGGTCTGTTTCCCACACCATACTTTAACATTTGAACAAAGGTTAATAAAGGAGAGAATGAAAATGAAATATGATGAGAATTTTTAGCAGTCTGTTAAAGAAAATTATTTGTCATACTTAATTACCATTTTCTTGATTTTATTATTTTAAGATTGCAAAGGATTATAGTTCATTAATTTGCACCTTGGAAATATACACATTGCAGTGGCCTTTTCGTTGTAAAGACATCTTATAGAGGAATTTGACCTGTATCATTATATGATGTCTTTTCTGAATAATTCAACAAACATTGACTTCCTGGTGTGTAATGAGCCAGTTAAGGTCATTTTAAAAACACATAAGTTTCTCTAGGTTGCTATCAATTTTAAATAAGGGCAGTATATGATATCCTGCAGCTTAGTTTTTCTATTTGAATATATAGTTAATCTCACCACAATTATGGTTCTCTGTCACGTGTCCTAATTGAATTGACATATCAGGTCTTCTATGATCTCTCTAAGTTGCCTTGCTAAAGAGGTGAGAAGTCACTCTGAAGAATTCCATCTTCTAGTCAATTTGAATTTTTACTCATGGCTTCCATTCTTTCTTCTTTTCTATTATATAAGTAGGGAAGAATAAACAGCACTAGAACAAATAGCCATCTTTAGTTTAATGAGCATAATAATGTCAAAAAAGATTCCAGGTTCAATAGATCTCAGAGATTGACATTGAACCTGGAAATAAAAATACCCTTAAAAAATGGGAAGAAAATGCTTCCAAAATGAAGAGGCAAGCAATAACCTGACCCAGTAATCAAACTCTGCTTCTAGATTAGACATAAGAATTTTTACTATGGCAATTGAGAATATGAAGGCCACCTACCATTGAGACCCTGGCTATATCCTGGGAACCTTAAAAGCTGATGTGTTAAAACTCCAAAGCCCAGGTGTCTGTTTTATTCCTCCCACTGACAATATGTATTAGTAGAGAGACAGAATGATGAATATCAAAATAGCTAAAGCTAGGCAGGATTTTTTCTGGTTCTGCTTCTTTCCTGGGGCTGGAAGAAAAACAGGACTTAGTCACAATGATCTAGCCCAGAAGGTAAGTTTAGCATAGTTTTTGGATTTAAATACTGAAAATTTCAGAGTCAAGGTAACACCCTCTTGTTTTTCTTTGTACCAGATTCTGCAGTGTTTTAAAAAAAGCAAGTATGGTATTTTCCTAAAATTAGAAGGCTCGTGTGATTCATTTCTGAAGACACAGGAAAGAACAATTCAGCAGAAAGGCCCTGCCTGGCAAATAGTCCCTGATGAGCAGGTAACAGAGGCATGCTTTGCCTTTATATGCATGCTACATGTTACTATGTGAATTATGTCACCTTTTAACATCTAACACTGATTTGCCTCTTGTTTAACGTCCAGTGAACCCACGTCTATGTGTTGAAGCAGCTAGGATTGGAGGGATTATTTGTAAATAGAGGAAATATAGTTTCACTAGTTTTGGATACAGGGAAGTTCTGTTATGTTACTCCTTAATGGGAAGTAAAACAAAATTAAAACAGTGGTAAGGAGAGACAGAGCTATTGCAGCCACTTTGCCATAGTATGCGGCTGAGCCACAGGACTGCAAAGTTTGCGGGGAGTCATTGACAGAAGCTAAAGACAAGCAGCAGTGCAGCAGAAAAAGTGCTTGGCAGAGGCACCTTGGGGAGACTGTTGATTAAGGACATAACCGAGAATAAACAGGGAGACAAGTGAATGAGCTGAGTTGAGGAGAAACAGTGATGGTGCTTAGCAAAAGTATTTGTGTCTTTCAAGAGCTGCAGGATCTAGTGAAAGTAACAGAGGTTTTCAGCAGCAGTAGTGGTGGTATCTAGGGAGTGTGGTGATATGTGACAATCTGAAAAGCAGAGGTCAACTGAAGCAGAAAATTATGGTGGGGAGAACATACAACAGCAACACTAAAGATTCTAGGGTATACTTGACTAGATGTCATGAGACTATGAAAAAGTACCTGGGGCAGAGGTTCCACAATATATTGATTCTGACTGCTGCCTGAAACTCAATTCCCTTTCTCAGTTGAATCCTTCTAAAGTAAAATGGAGACAATGACCCTGTTATTGTCATTATTAAGGAGGATTCTATTTAGGTTATGTACATATGCTATGGTATGGATGCTTGTGTTCCCCACCCCCAAAATCCTGTGTTGAAATCCTAACACCTAAAGGTGATGGCATTAGCAGGTGGAACTTTCGGGAGTCATGAGGGTGGAGTCCTCATTAATGGGATTAGTGCCCTGAAGAAGAGAATTCTGAGAGATCTCTAGCCCCCTTCCTTTATATGAGGCCACAGCAAGAAGGCACTGTCTATGAACCAGAAAGAGGGCCCTCATTAGATACTGAATCCACTGATGCCCTGATCTTGGACTTCTAGAATCCAGAACTGTGAGAAATAAATTTCTGCTGTTTATAAACCACACTACCTGTGGTATTTTGTTATAACATTCCCAAATGGACTAAGACAACATACAAGAGCCCTCAGGTGTTTCAGAAATGTAAAAGAAAAAAAAAGGTGAACTGGATGGAATAGTTCTGCTGAAGGATGTGGCAACAACCCCCCAAGTATCTCACTAAAAATTATCCATTTCCTGTTCTCAAAACTGAGTACTTAGAGTATTCTCCTGATTGACCAGGGGGCATTGTTTATAATTCATAAAAAGATAATGGTTAAATAAAACGAGGTAACTTAAGTGCCAGCCTTTCATTTTAAGCATGTGAGAATATTCCACTAGGTGCTATAACTAAGTTTTAACTTTTATTGGACATCTACATCATTAAGAAGCCTTAAGTTTTATACATTTTTGAAGAAAAATATCAAGGATTATAAAATTTATTAATATCCATATTTCATACTTGAGAAAACAAATATTTAAAGACATTAACTTGAATGCTGAAAAATATATATGATAATTTGGTAATAGTGTATGTGAATATACATATGTGTGTATATATATATTTCTCATAATTGCCTCAAATTTCAGCTTAGCTTTGATAGTGAAAATCTGTCTTAGCTCAGTTTGTACACGGCTCTATCTTTTCATTAACTCTCCATTTCATTTCGACCTCGCTAAGCCATGTTAGCTGTCAAGGATTAGAAAAGAGCTTTATGTGAATTATTCATTAGGATGAGTGAGGAAGCATTCCACTCCTGAAACAGTGCTTCTGCTACCTAATACAGGATTTCATGTCAGCTGCCCAACTACACAGGTGTTTGTTCAATCTGGCTATAGCCATTTTTATTAAAGAGCTTTCTAAAAACTAAAACTAGCTGATCTCTTTATATTTTAAAATGTATTTTATAATTACTCTATTGAGAAAATTGTCCTGCAATTGTATTACTTTGCAGGACTTTTTCTGAAATGATGTAGTGGCAACAGTTTGATTTAATCTTCAAGTATAAGACTGGATAGACACGGTTCATAGGAGTGCACCTTGTGAGAATGGTAATATGTAATATGTAATATGACCACATTTACTCATTTGCCTTGTCAGCTATTATAATTTAATAATTTAATTCAATTTCTTTCCTTTTTTTTTCTCTTTGAAATACATGCATACACATTAACTTTCACATTTAATTTAATTTTAACATTAGATGTCAGGAGGCCTTTTTCCAAGGTCAATAAGCAAGGTCCTTAATCAAGGTACACATCCTTTACTTCAGCCACTCTGAAAGAGGGTCACCAACCTTGTTCTTAAAAATATCTCATTAAAAGGTCTGTCACTTTAAAACATATTCTGGACATTTTGAATGTGTATCCTGTCTTTCTTAAAATGTTGTCTTCTAGTGCAGTTACTCAACCTTAGTACTATTGGTATTTTGGGCCAGTTAAGGGGCTGCCCTGTGCATTGCAGACTGTTAAGCGGTATCCCTGGCCTCTGCCCTCTAGATGCCAATAGCACCTGCTTCCCCGCAAAGTTATGACAATCAAAAATATCTCCAGGGCTTCCCTGGTGGCGCAGTGGTTGGGAGTCCGCCGGCCGATGCAGGGGACGTGGGTTCATGTCCCAGTCCGGGAGGATCCCACATGCCGTGGAGCGGCTGGGCCCGTCAGCCATGGCCACTGGGCCTGCGCGGAGGGAGCCTGTGCTCCGCAACGGGAGAGGCCACAACAGTGAGAGGCCCGCGTACCGCAAAAAAAAAAAAAAAAAAAAATCTCCAGACATTGTAAAGTATCTTCTGGCTGGGCAAACTCCACTACGCCTAGCTGAGAACCACTGTCATAGTGGTGATCTGGATTAGAAAGCCCTTATCTGCTTATCTAACTCCATTGATATGTGTTCTTTGTACCTGTGATTCTTCTTCAATCTGCATTTTATTTTCAATTTAGAAACCAGCATTTTGATTTTATAACTAACAGCATTTGTTACATATTATGAATGTTATTGCTTGGGTATTATTTCCTGCTAAGGAATTATATCATTAAATGATATTCATTTCAAAACATTCAAGGTGTTATTGGATTCTAAGTCAGAAAGGCCTTTGAAAAGAAAATGTGTATGGAATAATACATTGTCTCAGGGAGTCACTGAAAGAAATATTTATTCAATGTCAACTACACAGCAGGTACTATGCTAGGCCTTTATATACAAAGCAAAAAAAATGTGGTTTATGATTTAATTAAGATTATTTAATGAGAAATTTAAAATATTAACATAGAGAAACTATAATGTAAAATGTGACCACGTACTACCTATAACTTTCCTAAGTGGGCCAAGAAAGTGTTCCCAAAGCATTGTCATATAATCTGAGGTTTAACAGATGATGAGAACCTAGCAATCAAAAGGTGTGAGCCTTTCTGAGTTAGGAACTTCAGTGCTGGGAAATGATGATAAAGTGAACACACATCTATTATTGAATTTATGCTGGGTAGTTTGCTGAGCACTTAACTTGCATTGGATCTAATGTTTGTACTTTCTAATTAGGTCTAGTCATCAACAACTCTTTAAAGTAATTTTTACTATTGTCATTTTAGAAATATAGATATCATGGTAGAGGGAGATAAATAACGTGGATTAAGTTGTTCAGTTAGGTGTGAATCCCAGATCTGACAGCCTCATGAGTCAAGGTCCTTAAAATTACCTTTTATTATATTATGTTTCTATATCATATCACTTTATAAAAGAGCTAAAAATGTTTATGATATCTGTAAGTGGATTGAAAGGAAGGGATGAGGGTCTATGGGGTAAGGAGAGGACTCAGAATAGCTTTGAAAGGTAATCGGGGACTAGATCATGAAAAGCCACGTGAGAGAGATTGGATATTATCTTAAATGCAGTGGAAAGCTAAAAATGAGATTTAATGGAGCTAACGTCATTAGATTAACATTTTTTAAGGTTCTTTTTGTCTGAAGAAAGGAGCACTTATTGGAGGGGTGTGGGAAGTTAAGGCCAGGCAGAGATCCAGGTGAGAGAGAAGTGTATGTGGGTGATGAAAGTGGATTTGGAGTTAATTGAATACACTTGAAATGTAGTTGGGAAATTTAATTGGAAGGTATTTCAGATTGGCTTTCTCAGGAAGCTGACGCTGAGATGGCAAGGAATATTCGCAAACATGATTAGGGAGTGCTCTTGAGGATAAACACCTGTGGGGTAAGAGAAAGAAGTCAGATTGAGCAGAGGGCAAAGTTAGGCTGTAGTGCAGCAACAAGAAATGATTTAACTAACTGAGTTGTGCATTCAGAGTTGTATTAGGCTGGAGTGAAAGAGTCTGAGCTTTATATCTCCACGTGGAGTAGTCACTGGACGCAGGCTCTCACCAGGAAGAGGGGGAGCTTGGGAGATCTCTTCAGCTGGGAGCAATCCCTGAACAGCACTGGCAGCTGATGACCGTCAGCTGGCAGCTCTCTTAGACGCTAGATCTTTCAATCTTGAAGAGTAATCTGGCTGGTGCTCCTGGAAACCCAGAATAGAAGACTCTCTGCAAAGGTTGGAAGATGAGGATAGAAATGTGTTAAGAGTTGTACCCTGGTTAATGGATTCAGCAGTATATCGAGTGGCCTTTCCAAACGCTAAGTTCGTCATCAAGAATAATCAGGTATGTGGAGAAAAATGACTAACTTAGTTTTGGACAGATTTGAAATCAAGTTGCACATTAGGTGTCCAAGTGAAAGCTTCCAGTAGTGACTCTGATGCCTGGGTCTGCGAGGTCTGATAGGAGAGAGGTATGATAAAAATTTGAGATTCATCAATATGCAGATATAATTGCCCATATGAAATGAATAAAATTACCCTGGGAGACTGTTTAGAGGGAAAAAAGGGTGTCCAAAAATACTAACCTAGCACAATTTCATTTGGTGTTGTTTACTTTTAAGTTACAGAGATATTTAAAGTTTTGTTTTTATTTTAGTCACCTGTTTTATTAATCAATTATGGGAGAGAAGGGAATACCATTTCTCAAAAATATCATTTAATTCTCTATGAAAGAATAGATAGTTGATAAATAAAAATACAAAATAGAACCATGAAACAGCTTAAGTAGTCTGGAAGGGAGCGCACCATAAGGCCGGTTGTGGAGGGTATTTTGGCTTTCACTGGAGGAACACTAGCATATGGCTGTTTACCTTCATACTGTATTCCTGTATTTTGGGTCTTGATTTCTGTTGATTACCTGAAACTCTTAGAATCATAAGAGACTTTTCTGTTTTAAATTTTTCCAAACACTTGGTCCATTTCATCTCCTTTTTCTGCTTATCACTTCATTTTGAAATAGCACTCTGTCAGAACAAAATATGGCAATCTCTCAAACAATTTGGGGGAAGGTAAAACTGCAAACATTTTACTATTATTTTTCTTTTGCCATTTCCTCTTCAGTTTCTTTGCTCTTATATTTTTCTATGCTTGTTTTTCTCTCTGTATGTCTCCAAAGACCTTTTGAAATTGAAGCTTCTGAATTGGGTGTTATAATTACTTCTGATTAATACAGCATCCCATGAAGCTTATAAAGTCTGTTCATTTTCTTCTCACTAAAATGATTCAATTGTCAAACAAATAATGATAAGGTTAAGACGTCTTTTTATTATGAAAGTTTGAAGATCATTATTCTAATATACATGTCAGCTGTTATGTGCCAGAAGGGTAATTTAAATGAAGGCCACTATTTTGATTGTTTTAAAAATTTACTCTTACCCTTGGACAATGTATGTTTCATATTTTAACAGGGAATTTCTGTGGAAAGCTCTCAATATATTGCAAAGATATTTAATATATTCGTTCATGCTCAGAGTTATACTGATCCTGTACAGTAACTTCATTTAAATCTTAGTAACTTTAAAATCAGGTCAGTAATTTTCTTAATTTAGGGAGATGTTCATATGGAAACTAAAATGGGGTTTGCCTGAATTAAGTATATTGTCATTACATGCTGATAACATGCATCAAAGTTAATTGTTTATTAATAACCTAAGGGCCGCATCATAAGGGGACAAGTGTTATCAAAGAGGTAATATGCGGGCTTCCCTGGTGGCGCAGTGGTTGAGAGTCCGCCTGCCGATGCAGGGGACACGGGTTCGTGCCCCGGTCCGCGAAGATCCCACGTGCCGCGGAGCGGCTAGGCCCGTGAGCCATGGCCGCTGAGCCTGCGCGTCCGGAGCCTGTGCTCCACAACGGCAGAGGCCTCAACAGTGAGAGGCCCGTGTACCGCAAAAAAAAAAAAAAAAAAAAAAAAAAAAAAAGAGGTAATATCCAAGTAGAAGATACCAGTCAGAACAAAATCTAGAATGAGAGCATAGCAAACCATGCTTTAAATCAGGAGGCTTTATTTTTTAAGGATCAAAATACCCATTCTTAAACACAGGGACCCTTGGTAATATGGGAAAGAAAGAATAGAAAGAATATCTAGAGGTAAATGTTGTGAACCAGGAAATACAAGTTCCCATAAAAGTAAAATAATTCACAAGCTTGAAGGATAGAATATCTGGCAAATTATCTTAATCACGTTGCTTGTGTTTGAGGCCACAATTCCTCAATCAGGTAGGTCAAGGAGAGGAGGAAGGCTAAAGCAAATATAAGAGCAGCTAGACAAATGACGTGGCACTTTAGCAAGGGAATCAGCCTGCAGGGGAGATTCGGAGAGACCTCTACAAGTGGAAACACCGGGGTCAGGAAAAAGCATTACTGAATTGATGTCAGTGGTTTTAAATTAGAAGAGGAAAGAATTGGAGTTACAGAATGGCTTCTCAACACTGACATTACTTAGAATATTAGCCAAGGAGAAGTCTGGCTCCAAATTAGAGTATTTTTTTAAATATATAGTATTAATCCATAAAATGGAGTGTCTGTCATATATACATATATATATATATATACATACACGTGTGTAAACAACACAACATAATTAGGTAAGCAAACCCCACTCCCACCACAGAGTAGAATATAGTGAAGGGAATCACAAAGATAGTGTGTTCCTCCTCATTGTAAATTTTATGATTCCTTTCCTTCTTTTCTATATATATACATTTACCACACATAAGAATAATTAAAAATAACACATGCTAGGTTTGCTATTTGGAGTTTATAAAAATGTGGTCATACACTCTGTAGGTTTCTGAAAATTTGTTTACATTTGCCATGCATGTAAGGCATTCAAAATACTGTATTGTTAATTTTGCTGTTTTGAGATTTATAAAAATGGTATTATACTATATCCAGTTTCCTGATCATTGTTTTTCCTACAGTAATATCCTGTGGAATGGAAAGACTGAAATTTAAAAAAATGTTTCTACCCCAGTGGACATTTGAGGTTTTCTTTTTCTTTTTAAAATTTTTATTAGGAATATTGCTGTTCATCTTTACAAGATAATTTTAATCTGTTTCCATTGCGATGTGGTGTGATTGACCAGTTTACATTCTCACCAGCAATATGAGTTTCTTTTAATTTATGTAAACTTCAAAATTTGATGCTGTCAAACTTCATCAGTTCTGCGAGTCAAGTGCTAGGCAATTTATAACTTGCTTTGGTTGTCTTAATTTATATTTCCTTAGTTGCTAATGAAGTCCAGTCTCCCTTCATATTATTTCTACCACTACAGTCTTTTTTCATTTGGCAAGTGTGGATTCTTTCTCAGTGTTTACATTAGGTTGTTTCCCCTTTTCTTTTTGTATTGTAGCATTTAAAAAAATATGCAGTATTCTAATGCTAATATTTTTTAATTATATGGATTTCAAATATATTCTGATATTTTGTGGCTTTTCACTTGTCAAAGCCCTCCAGCAAGAGACTACCAGGAACACAACAGTAGTTAAATATGTTTGCTATTCATTGCTTACTACTGTGAAGGAGAATCCACAGCATGGGAACCGTGGATACGCCAGAAAGAGAGTGATATAAAAGTCTTATTACAGGATTTGGGCTTTTGTTAGGTAATTTTGGAGAGAGTTTAAGGAAGTGAGTGTTGCTCTGGATTGGATTCTGTCGGGAAGTTCCGTTAATTCTATGATTGGGTAACTCGATAAATCTTACCTGGAAGGCAGGAAGATAAATGTGAGGCTAAAACTATAATTGGTAAGAGGCAGCAGTCATTCATATTACCCAGTCTAGGGGGATGTTTGGTTATATTTGTGATCTGGGGAGTGTTTGTATTTTGACATCTTTGTGGAGTAGTCTAAATAAGGTTCCCAGATATATCCATGTTCTAATGCCCACACCCTGTGTATGTTACTTGATATGATAAAAGAGACTTTTCAGATGTAATTAAGTCAAAGATTTTTGAGATGGGGGATTATACTGGCCATCTGAGTGGGTACTGAACATAGTCAGAAGTGTTTTTATAAGAGGGAGTTATTGGAAGGTTTGACTGTAGAAGAGAAGGCAATGTGAACCAGAGATTGCAGTGATGTGGATACAAGCCAAAGAAAGTTGGCAGCTGCTAGAAACTGTCAGAAGAAAGAAAGAGTTTTTCCTCTGGAGCCTCCAAAATGCACCAATTGTGCCCACACTTTGATTTTAGTCCTATGACTCACTTTGTGGACCATTATACATCACAAATCATTAACTTCTGTTTAGTAGTAGAGCAGATGTCTTAACACACATAGTCAGTAGGGGCTAAGTTCATTCTCATGATTCCAAGTGCAGTTGCACAAATGAAAAACTGCATGGTTGTTTTTGTTCTTTTTGCCCTTATCAATTATTCCTAGCAATATCTCTGCAAATGCTATATAAGTATTTGAGTTATTTTTTTAAAAATCATAAAATCTCTGAAATTTGTTAGCTATTCACTTTTAGCTCTAAAGACCTTGATTGATTTTAATAGATAATGATATTTTGACCTGCTATATACTATTATAATGGTTTGAATCTTAATGACCACTGAGATCTTCAAATGGTTGATGTAATGAATAACTGTGGAAACTTACTTGGCATAAAATATTTGAGCATAGTTCCAGCCTTTGCTACAGTTATGGATAACAGAATTTACCTCAAATCAGGCAAAGGATAAAGTTAAACTGTATCTTCCATGAAAAATAGTATTTATACAATGAATCAACATTTACTAATAACTAGTAATGGAATTAGTTTCAAATATGGAAAAAATCACTCAGAAGAATAGCTAAATAGTTTTCAATTCCTCTGTATCCATTGTTGTCATGACATGAAGTGTGAAGAACAGTAGAGTTGAATGTTACTTTAATGGTCCCAAATGAATCACAGTTTCCAGTAGCCAAGCTCTTATGGAGGTTTCCTTTACATGACTCTGGTCTTTGCTATGCATCTTGGCTTTGGCCAATGGGCCATCAGAGAAGATGACACAAGCAGAAGTTTAATCAGTTCCTGAGCATTGGGGGTTTTCCATTTGAAACATTCCTGTAACCATGTTAGAAACTCATGGTTTGACTCCAACCACTGGTTGGAGACGCTACGTGGAGAGAGAAACTAGCCGACAGCCATCACCCAGACCCAGGCATGTGAGTACAGCCATCTCAAACCCTCTGTCCATAGCGGGGATATCTCAGTTCTCTTGGAGAGCTTTTAATAATCTTATCATCAAGAAGATATTTTATTAGAAAATATAAATATTATGACTGGTACAATAAATACTTCAATGCAAAATGAGTTTTATATTATCAATTTTTTGTAACTTTGTGATGTCTTTTTTTTATATTGGAGTACAGTTGATTAACAATGTTGTATTAGTTTCAGGTGTACAACAAAGTGAGTCAGTTATACATATTATATTATCAATTTTTATTGGTGAAAAACCCCTCAATCACATACTCTTAAAGTAGTTCCTATGAACATAAAATAAAGCAGTTCCTATGAAAAAATTTAAAAGGCTATAATCTGATATTTGAGAAGTAGAAACATAAATGACTAATAAACATTCACAAATCTTATGAATTAGTAAGGTAACAGAAAACTATAACAATGAAATATTTATAAGACTAAAAAATTTAAACACTTTACCGCTATTAAGTTTATAGATGGCACTGATAAACAGATTTTACTGATGCAAACTTTAACTGAATAAACTTTTCAAGACAATTTGTCAATAGTGTCCACTGAAAAAAATGCACAACTTAAAAGTTGAGAATTACGTTTTATTCGGTGGACATTCTTAGAACTTAAGCCCAAGACATGAGCCTCTCAGACAGCTCTGAGGGACTGTTCCCAAGAGGTAAGGGAGGAGCCAGGATATGTAGGAGTTTTTGCCAAAAAACAAAACAAAACATGGGAACATCAAAAGATTACTGTTAATTAAAGAAAAAAAAAGACATCTCAAGGTAATGAATTTAGTACTTTTCTTTGTATGGCCTCATTGAAATCGTTCCTTTGATATGCACCTTAGCTATCTAGGGCCAGTATCCCGTTTTTCTGCATCCTGAATCCCCTCAGGGTGCACAGTGGGGGCAGCTGCAGTGGCCCATGGCTTGATGGCTGAAACATCATTTGTTTACCTATATGGCAGGTGACGTTCTTTGTCCACGATATCTATCAAAATTTGAAATGATCATATATTCTGATGGCAGTCTCATTACCTCACCCTAAGGAGTAAGGCTATGACCAGCTCACAAAGCCAATCTTACATTTTTAGGAATTTTATGAGGCAGTTTATAAACCAAGTCATTTTTATTTTATTTTCCCCTCCCCCTCCCAGACCAATTCATTTTTAAAAATTAAATTACATGAACTTAGAATTAAATTATGTTTAAAGCAAAAGTAATCCCTCGAAACTCATGACTACCTAATTATTCCTCTACATTTTACTGTAATCTATGCTCTTAAAGTTATTTATGTTTATTCTCTTGTTTCTGTATAGTGGAACTATTCCATTTTATGGTGTACAACTGCTTATTTTTTCTCAATTCCATTTATGGTGTCATGCTGGTAGCTTGATCTGAGCTGTGGTGGAAGTGTTTACACCATGGAGAATAGATTTGTTTTTATACATGTTTGCATACATAAATTGTGGAATATTCAAAAATTAAAAAAATAGTCACCAATGGACAAGGGATAGGAATAGGTTAAATGGGGGCTAGAGGTAAGAGTGAATGATTTCACTCTACGCCTTGGCCTGTGTTTGGTTTTTTTTTCTTTAAATTTTTGTTAACCAAGTAAATAAAAATAAACAGTCTATAACGTTCGAAACTGCTAGAAACTTAGACTTTTGAAGCAAACAAAACTTCCCATGGGAAGCATAAATATGTAAATTAATTAAGATCTGCAAAATTCTAAATATTTTGTCTAAGCAGAATATTATTTTAGGTTTGGGAGAGAGAAGCATTTTGTAAGTTCTTCTAATATCAGGTATGGAAATTATGGTAATTGAGCTTAAGGTAATTGCTTTGTTGTTGAAAGCATTGCTTACTGTAGTGGTTCTTTTGACATATTTTAGGCTGAAAAAGTACTGAACTTTTCTGTAACAAATCTTGCCAATTCTGAACTCCAAGAATGGGCCAATGTAACATTCTTCTCACGTTTTGGTTCATCACATGTTCTTTGACTTCAGTTCATATTACATCAGTTTTTTATATTAAACAGGTTTATAAAGCACCATAGATTCTAGTTGTACATTGAAATTCATTGCACAAACCTACTTCCAGTGTATTACTTTGAATAAAGTCAGATATTTAATAAGAAACCCAGTTGCAAAATCATGTACATCCTCAAATGAAATTAACTCAGTAGGGACCAGTTTGACACCTTGGACTTGTATCATCACTCTTTTCCCCATTGCTTTATTTGCAATCTAATTTTCAAATTTTAATGTAAGAAAAATAAAAGCATCATGAAACCATTTAGTAGTTCTTTTTATCAATACTTTGTACAGAACATAGCAAATGAAATAGTGATTCAAGCAAAATTTATTCCCTGAAGCCCATTTGTATTTATCTATTTATCTTCCTTACTCAGCAGAGAGAATTTTGAGTAAAATAAGTATCATATTGCCATTTTTTATTTTATCCTAATTCTAGGAGCTAGAACATATTCAACATTTTTGGGGTGTTGTTCAGAAGTCAGAATTCAACAGCCTACAGGGGCCTAATTAGAACTAATTTTGAGTTCTTTTAACTTCCTTGGCTGTATAGGCTTATTTTTGAGCCCCAGGGTGTAACTCATATTTTTTCTTGAGCTACACATCTAATACTTTCGAAGATCAAACCTTATTCCCAGGCTAAGGAAAGGCAATCAGGATGCTTGACCAAACTCAAATAATTATAAGAGGAGACTAAAAGAGAAACATATATAAATATTTCACTATTCTCTATATTTGGCTTTTCATTTATGGTTACATCAGGGCCTTTGGGGCTGCATAGTTGTCTCAAGGCCCACAGAGTTGAGATTGTTTTTTGATTTAAGTTATATGGATTTTCTTTTTCTGATCAGCTTTTGCCTTTTCAGAGGGCAGATCAAGTTCATCTTCTTGATTTACGCATTAATTGTACTTAAACATTCAGCTCAGCTTAGAAATTTAGAATGCATTTGCATTCTTCCAAGTTAACATAATATTTACAGCATAACTGACAGGTATCCTCACATATAACACAGATTAGGAGCTAATAGGAAATCTTACGAAATTGAGAAATAAAGCTCGCAGCATCTTGTGAATTGGTGTCACCCATTCATCTTTCAAAGATGCTCAAAAAAAGCAGATCAGCAGTTGTCACATGGATGAGGGTCAGGAAATTGACTCATTCATTTAACAAACATTTTTACATGCATATCATTTTACCACTTCTGAAGAGAAGACTTTAAGATGAAGTAATTCTGATTTGTAATTTATTTAGCTTTTTCTTTTTCCGAAAAGAGAGTTTTAAGTATTTTTTCCTTATGGGAATTGATTTCCTTGTAGTCTTCTCAAAGTGTGTAAGTTTTTGCTCTCTCAGCTTTCATGCCCATCTTTGTTGCAGTATTTACTGACCTCACATGCTTACTTTTTTGAACATTTTAACCCTTTATATACTACCTTCCTTTTCCTGATATCACTGTGGTGACTCTAATAACAACAAAGATTATCCATACCCTCGTCCATTGACCTTGACCACTTCACATCCCCAAAACTCTCCCTCCCATTTAATTACCTCCTTTTATAGCTTTAACCCACTTCTCACAAATAATACCACCACATCTGAAACCTTGATTTGTAAACATCTCACTTCCTTATCATTATCTCCTCCTTCAGTGTTTTGTAATTGGATGTTGAAAATCTCTCTACAGTGAAATATCAATGCCTTTTCCTGTTGCAGCTTGACTCTCCCATCTGTGCTCTAGATTCCAGCCTCTCTCTTCTTTCTATTCGTACTTTGCCTCTGCAATTCTCTTCTTTTTGGCCTGTATTATAAATATTTTCTCTTTTAGTTAATTACCATTATGATAAAAATGATTACATCTCCCACAATAAAGCTAAAAATTATCTTGCCATCAAGTTCTCCTCTAGCTACTGCTCAATTCTCTGCCAAATTTTATAAGATAGTTTCCCCAAAGTAGCATGTATACTAAATATGTCAACTTCCCACCTTTCACAGTTCGTCTTTAACTTAATCTAATAGGCTATAATTTTGACCACTGAAACTATTTTGACCAAGGTCATAAAAAGCCTCCCTCTTGACAACTACAAAAGTTAATCTCATTTTTTTTGTGGGAGGGTCACATTGTCCTTTTAGAAGCATCTGCCTCTTAACTCTTTTCTTTTAGTTTTGGGTTCCCACACTCTTCATATTTTCATCTTACCTCATGGCTACTCTTCCTTATCTTTTTTCCTGGACCTTGTTGTTCACAACATTTGAGATATTCTTAGAAACATCCCTCTACCCTCTTCCTCTCTAGCTACATCATTTACTAGATGATTTCATCAAGGCATGGGATTTAAAAAATCACATATAGACAACCAAATTTTAGATTTGGGGGTCTTCTCAACTGAGTTCCAAATCCACATTAGCTGCCTTTTAAACACCTGTACTTGGATGTATCATAGAATCATCTTCTGCCCTTTTTGATCTTCTCCAACTCACATCCAATGCATCAGTAAGTCATGCTTTCTCTACCTGAAAAATATTTCTCAAATACGACTGCTCTAAGCCTACTTCAAATCATCACCATCAATTTCTCCTGATTAGTTTCCCAGCCTCCAGTGCTATACCCATTCTGCCCTTTACCACACTCCACCTAGAGAGAGATTGTCAAAGGAAATCTGATCACCTTATTTCCCTGTTTGAACTATAAGACTTTTACCATAGCCTGAGAGAATTTTCATGATCCAAAACCTGACTATCTTGCCAATCTCAGGTCCTAACTTCTCCATTGTGCTCACTCTGCTCTAGCAACATTGGCCTTCTTGCTATTCTTAATCCTGCCAGCTAGTTCTTGTCTCTAAGTCTTTGCTATGTAGTTTCTATTGCCATAATTGTTCTCATAGGTCTCTAGCCACTAGGAGTTTCATATGCTTCAGGTTTCTTCAAATGTTACCTCCTTAGGTAGGCCTTTCCTGATCACCTTATGTAAAACTTGTTACTCTTCACTGTCTCACTAGCCTTCTTTTTTTCATAGACTTTATCACCAGTGGAAATTACACTAATGATTCATTGATCTGATTTCTAAATTATCTCCCTCCCACCACTGCTATTTAAATTCTATAATAGTAGGTCATCATTTCGTTCATGTCTGTATTCCCAGATTCTAGGACAGAGCTTCATACATAGAAAGTGCTTGATAAATATTTGGTGAATAAATGAATCCTTACAATAAATTTGTCCAGTTATCTGATCCAAGGTGAACTGAATAAGTGTTTAGGATGAAGCCTTTGAAAATACAAAGTAAAAACTCCCTCCTAACTTTTCTTGGTTTTGTATGTTTCTGGATGTAGAGCATATTTTATTAATTATTTCATTCATGAAATATTTCTAGAAACCAGGTATACATTAAAAAAAAATTCTACATCAAGATACCAAAGGCAAAGAAGCATTATTGAGAAACATCAGTCTCTAATAGTTATTTGTTCAAAGACAGGATAATAGTATTTGATTATAGAATTGATCTTTCTCAGAATTCCTGCCTTCTCCATCAAAATGGACATTCTATTCATGCATAATAGTATATAGGAAACTACTAGTTATAATATGTGATAGTACTCATTCACCATTTTTAATATTTATCCAAAATTTAGACTGGTTGTGGATACTTGTATCTAATAGATAATTTATTAACTTATTAAATCTTAACTACTTACCCAATCTTGAGTCACTTATTTTAAAATACTAACACATTCTTTCTAACAAGGCAACATAACTATATGATAATTCCCTTGCTAGAAGAAAATACTCCTAATCTCTGAAAGCATATACAGAGGCCTTCTGTCCATAGACTCTCTTTATATCTCTGTATCTATCCCAGTAAATTTGTGTTAATGATTATAAGTAAGCATCTCAAATAAGACCCTGCTACTTTCTATGTATGTTTAAATTTAAACTTGATACTTTGTAAAATTATTAGCACCTTCTGGGTTTCCCATGGTTCTAATGATAAGTGGAATAGCTCCCCTTGGCAAGAAAGAAATTGAATTCTATTTGGGGCAAGTCAAAGGGCTGACCTCCATTACAGGGTGTGTGTCAATGTCAGTCCTCTATGTATTCAAAATTATTCTTCATCTGTAAATCATCCTCCTGAGGGATTATTAAAGCACCAAAGTAGTTTAAAAGAAAATTGGTTCATTATTTCTATGGCAAAGTTATTTTCTCACTAAAGAATTCAGTGTAGTTTAGGTCAATAAGCTCTTAAGCAAGTTCTATGTAACAAGAACTGGGTTAAGTGATATGGAACAAATAAAATAAGAAATGTCTCCTGCTTTTAAGGAACTTAAAATCTAGAAGGTAGTGTTAGTGTCAGACATGCAAACATGTAGATTTAGTTCAATATGCTAATTTATAAGATTCATAAGATAAAATATATTACTATACAATACATTTTTCTGGTCAAATCTCTGTAGAGCCTTGGGGTAACATAATGAAGACAAGTAGCAGTGACTTGAGAGATTTTATTAACTTCATGAAGCCATCCAGTAACAGAGATAAGGACAACGTCAAACTTTCCTAGAGAAGAAATCATTCACAAAAATTTTGTAGATGAACCCCTGACAATATATATTTCCAGTATTTCCTCACAGATTATTTTGAAATGATTATTTTTTTAACAAATATTACTTATTAAAATAGGCATAAAGGATTTTTGTTGCTTTGTTATTGCAAAGATTGCTTGTCAAAATGGGCATAGAAATAAGTGGAAACATTAGGTTTCTTTTCAGGGCATGGGGATTGGTATAATTCAGGTTCTTATCTTCCTCTTGCTAACTGTTGACATGCAGTGTCTATAGCACCATCAGGCTACACAGTTCCCAAATCCTTCTGGCCTTTAGGGTGTTAGACAGAGACTGGGGACAGAAAGAGAACTTGTGATGCTTTACAACATATTGCATGTGTGTGTGTGATGGATCACTTAATAAAATGTAATGTATACAAATAGATTTATAACTTCTCTATTTCTTAGTTGTAAATCTTTCTCAGTTAAATATAATTTAAAATATATACCTCATAGGGTTCTACTGAGGATAAAATCAGATAACATGTGTAGAGCCTAACTCATTCATAATGTATGTTATTAGCCTGTCCTTTCCCCCTTGGTTGTATCACATACTTTGGGTGCAAGCATACTCAAACTATTTGCGAATAAATAATGACAAGTAATATATGTTGGCATCCTTGTAAAACAAAATCTGCAATATCAAGTAGATAATGATATCATCAAAGTAAAAAGAAATGTCCTGGTTTCCATTTGAAAATAGGATTTAATCTATTTTAAAATTATCGGACATCATCTTATGACACTTTTCATTTTTCAGTTAATTTTTTGTTATATTTAGGAGCGACACTGAATTCACTTTAAATTGTCCTTAATAAATTATAAAAAATCCTGTTACTTAACACTTGGAATAGGTTCAGGATCTATCATTAAATGATAAACTCTGGCTTGAAAGTGTTCTGAGTTTTAAAGTCATCTTTGCCTCTCAGTTTATATTCTCTGGTTTTCGATTTTATCATTTATGAGTTTGGATATCAATAGAGTTTCAATCTAAAATAATGAAACAAGTAAGTGGAAAAAAAGAACATAGTACATAGAATTTGCAAAATAAGTGCTATTTAATTAGTCTTTATTTTCCACATTTAAGTGGTTTATTTTGTTACACAAGAGATTTAAACTTCCTAGATGTATTAGTATTTTTGTTCCAAGTGTTTTTCTAATTTTACTTAATCTGTAAATCTTGCACATGAGTAAAACTGGCATGAAAATATAATAAGAAAGCTTCATTTAAGATATTTTAAAGATATTTTAAGATATAAAGAAGATTTAAACTTCAAGCAATGCCAATTAATGCCAATACTATATTTGTTCATAAGTTTCTTAATTATTATTTTCTGCATGAAGATAGTGTATTAAAAGCATCCTGGAATACAGACCTAGTTTTAAATTCTGATAGAGCTACTTTTAAATTGGGGTAGAGCTACTAGCTTTGTGTGTGATCTTGGTTATTTGTTTTTTTTGTTTGTTTGTTTTTTTCTTATACTTTCTGAACTTTAGCTTTTCATCTGTCACATATGTCTGATAATACATACATCATAGATCATTATGAAGATTTAATAAAATCATAATTATAATTGCTAGCCCATATCTTGGTAGTGATAGGTATTCAATCGCACATTTTCATTACTTAAACTATTACTTAGAAAACCAGCAGTATAAAATTACAACTTAAATAATTTATGTATTTATATATAAACATTTTATATAGTATGTGTGTATGTGTGTGTGTGTGTGTGTATAAATACCATATTGATTGTTTGGCTATTCTAAAAGAAATAGAAGAGGGTCTTATTGTTCTATTACAGAAATATGTATTAAAAACAGAAATATGGACAGAAGGTAAACAAAAGTCAAGTTATAATATATAAGAAATAGTTGGGCTTCCCTGGTGGCACAGTGGTTGAGAGTCCGCCTGCCGATGCAGGGGACATGGGTCCGTGCCCCGGTCTGGGAGGATCCCACATGCCGCGGAGCAGCTGGGCCCGTGAGCCATGGCCGCTGAGCGTGTGTGTCCGGAGCCTGTGCTCTGCAATGGGAGAGGCCACAACAGTGAGAGGCCCATGTACCACAAAAGAAAAAAAGAAATAGTTAACATAGTACCATATTTATTCCATCCATCTACCCAGCCATCCTAGCATGGATCCAATCATCAATCATTCAAACAACAATTTAATGGGAGGCTATCCCATTTGAAATTACAACTAAGTAGAACACACTAATCTATAGATTCTGATCACAAAATATGTCCAATAAGGCCATTTTTTTGCTTAATTATATCCCTTTTCTGAACTTACTTCAGATTTCTCTTTACATCCTGTCTAGTGCTCATCTTGACTGTTGTTACTTATCTGCTGTGGGCAGTACTTGTACCTTCAATGTTTTTGGCAAATGACACCTAGAAAGCCACAGCAGCTCTGAGAACACTCTGAGATGGTATAAACAAAGGCCAGCTCTTGCATCTGTCCCTTGGGTGGCCACTAGACAGGTCAAAATGAGCAACCATGTTTCCTTGCAAATAGAGTCTGGGTTGCGAGCTCTGGTACAAGCAGTGTGCACCAGGGGTAGTATAGGCTTCCATGCCAAAATGAGGATGAGGGATGGCAGCATCACAAAGCAGAATTCTTTTGTCACCTAGTGTTTCTCTGGTTTGCATAAGTTTTTGGCTGATTCCAGAATTCTGTAAAAGTTGACTCTTTGTTTTCACCAGCTCATTAGTTCCTTTTGTAGAGAGACAAATCCCTGGAGTTTCCTACCCCACCATTTTTGATTATGTCACTCTCCTGAGTTTTCTTTTAAGCAGCGTATATGAAATAGCAAAGGAAGTTAAGGCCAGTCTTTCCTGTCATCTTAGAAGAAAGCAAGTACACAAACACACAAACCATTCCCATGTCATCTGTGAATGAATACTTCTGACCTGTACATTCACCCATTCCTCTTTCTTTTTCCAAAGAAAAAGGCTTTATCTATGGCAACAGTATACAAGTTCCTGTCTGCCTGCCCTAAGCTCCATTTTTCTATCAGTCCAGGCTGAGCACAAGTTGGAAGAAATTGCCCTCCCTTCCCTGAGTCTACGTGGTAAACTCATCTAGTTGGGATTGAGGTCTGTCTGTTTGTATTCCTGATTACTGACTGGAGCCTGGTGGACATAACCCATAAGCACTTTACTTTTTTTTATTATTTCTAGATTTTTTGATGATGGCCATTGTGACTGGTGTGAGATGATATCTCATTGTAGTTTTGATTTGCATTTCTCTAATGATTAATGATGTTGAGTATTCTTTCATGTGTTTGTTGGCAATAAAATTGAACTGAATAAAATTAAACCTATGGTCACAATTGGTTTTCTTAATATTGTCTCCATTGTTCGTGGAAGGTTGTTTCTATACATCACCTGAAGGATATAATTATCTAGCCATCTGAAGTGATGAGAGCATGATCTAAAGTGCTTATGTGTTTATACAGATTGCCAACAAATGCATAAGCACTTTAGATTATGCTCTCATCACTTCAGATGGCTAGATAATTATATCCTTCAGGTGATGTATAGAAACAACCTTCCGCGAACAATGGAGACAATATTAAGAAAACCAATTGTGGTCATAGATTTAATGTTTTTCAATTCAATTTTATTAATACTAAAACTGATCTGTTTATCTTTTATGATTCTGTATGTGTGTGTGTGTGCATTTTCTCCATTAGTACAAGCAATATCAGTGGTTGAAAGGGTATGATTGATTATTCACTACAAATGATGCTTTGTCTGGAAAACAGTAAGAAATAGAGTGGGACTTACATTTAGTAACCAGAATAAATAGAGTTATGTATATAGATCAAAGTGGAGTCGTTAATGAGGGAAACATTAGCTCAAGCCTTTACTTGACAAGATAAAGCCACTTTCTCTGTGGCTGTTCTCCATCATCACGTGGTTATTTTTTAACTGGTATAGTGTTTTTAGCCCTTCGTACCTAACAGCTGTTTGAGCCTTGGCTTGTTGGCGTTGGCCTACCTAGGAGCAGCACAGAATTAAATAGTCTACAAAGAGTTATCTTTTAATCCCTAATTATTGTCTATGTTGAATTGTGTTTTTTCCACTTGGATTGCAGGCCAGCAATTTGTACATGAGTTATAGATTAATAGTGTAGTATACATTTAGCTATACATTTCTGGTGGTAGACATTTGTGGGTGGTATCAGATGAACAGCCTCTAATTCTCTTCCTCTTTATATTATTTCAAATTCTATATGAGACCAAGAGAATATGGATATCTTATTTTAAGGGAGGAAGTAGAAGCTATCTGTCCTAAAGTCAATGATTGCCCACTCATATCCAGCTAGCACATGACAGGTTTGTAATACATAGGTTCAGATCATGGTTTTGAACTTAAAGGACTCAAAAAACTCAGAAAGGAGAATAGAATGGCAGAGCTGTTTTTCCTCATACATCTTGAGACCTTCATCTGCTGTCTCTCTGATATATTTCTTAATGTCTTCACTTTCTCTTCTTCATTTACAAAGGGCATTGACACAGTAGTCAAGTATGGCTTTGTTTGTGTTTTTGCTTATAATAGAAATAAAAAGCATTTTTCTTAAAATCAGGAAAAAAGCAAAAGTTTCATATGAACAGCAGAAGACACAGTATGTAGCCATACATAATTTCACTTGCACAAATAGTTTACCCACTACATCATTTTTCTGTTTGTTTTTATTTGGCCCTTTTTTTATGCCTAAATATTAGTTTGAATCATATAAAATTGTTTTCTGTGAGAGGGGGCAGCATTGTTTTAGGTTGAATATTGACACTTACACTGACAATGATTTAACTTAAAGCCATATGCCAAGAAGCAATCTAGTAATTGGGACTGTTGGAAAATCTACTAGATAGGAATTCTAATATCAGTTGTAGGAATAAGTTTTGAACCATTGGTTTTGGAGAATAATATGCTCAAGGAATACCTATCCCTCATATGAAACTAAAGGATTATTTGAATGGAGAATTTGAAAAAAATAATTATTGCAATAATAGGTTGAGTGAAATTTTTCCTAATGTCCTGGAATTTTGGCTAAGTCCTAAAGGAGGAAAATATCCTCACATTTTAAAGAAAACACCCAATCAGCATCCAGGATTTTACAAGTGTCTGCTTCAACTTAATACAACTTAATACAAATCTCCTTTCTGTATTCATTGAGTACAAGGATGGATTGAGAGAAGGTTGAATGATCTTCTTGTGGTGAATGGTTTTCCAGGGAGACAAATGATGATTTCCCATCCCAAAAGCCAAGTGAGAGGAAGTACTCACAAAAACTGGATGGAGAGTCTGAAAGAGGAGTGGGTTGGCATTTCTTGGATTGAGCATCTAACCAGGCATTATATGTGCTCATAATTTTTGTGTGTTAACCTGAACAAATACAGGAGAATTGGAGAGGTGAGGAAAGGAGAAAAGGAGTAGCAGTGCAATAGCCTGAAGTTTCATGATTTGCCTTGTCAAGAATTTGTGAAATTCTTGTAGATTGAGTGTTCACCATGAAAAGTAACTAGGCTTTAGTCATTTTGTGGAGGATTTCAACAGTAAATGTTGCACAATGGACTATCAATCATAATTTTTGAGGTGAGGTTTAAGAGATTGCTTTTAAGACATACTTGTCATAGCAGAGAATCGTACACACACACACACACACACACACACACACACATATACATACACAAAAGACAGTCAGTACTTGAACACCTGCAATATATCTTCCCTGACTATGGCTTCCATGGCCAGGAACAGTGTGTTAGAGAAGTATAACCCAAAACACAACAAGACAAACAGAAGACAAACTTACTCCTTGTTCACCCAGTTTGTTAAGAGGCATTTGCCTTTTTCTCCTTCTCCTCTCCACTCAATAGTGGAGTATCTCTAGAGCCTAGATGATGGATGTAGGTGAGATAATGTACATAAAGAGAAGGACATGCCCTAGCACCTACTCCCAAACCCACAACCCACATGTTAAACCTGCCCTTAGGGAGAAGAAAACTTTGACTTTGTCTTGAGATTGATGGCCAAATGCTTGCGAAGTTTTAATAGTTAGAACTGACCAACAAATTATGAGACCTACTCAAACTGTTGTTAAGAGATAGGAAAGGAGATCTGACAGAACATAGCTGAATATAATGATGGGAGAAAATAAATATATTACATATTTTATACCCTAGAATAGTAAGACTCATCAAACTCATTATATAAAACATTATAACAAATAAGAGATGATGAGGAGTGATTAGGTAAATTGAATTTATGGTTTTCCTTATCAGGGAACAAAGCAAAAGGTAGAATGAAAGGCTTACAGAAGATTTCTGAAGCTTACACTTTCCTTGCTTGACTGGAAAGAAGTCCTCTCTGAGGAGTTAATAACCTGATAAGTGCACTCCTCTCAGATCAAACAGACCTTCATGATAAAAGACATCTTTGTCTCACCTCTGCAAAACCAAGCTGACCAAGATGACAGGGTGAAAAAAGAAATATTTGTCTCAAGATATATAAGTCCTGACCCTACAGAGCACAGATTGAAAAAATGACAAAAGTTCAGTCAGTTGCTTTGAATTTGTCCAAAAGATCACTGGAAATGATGGGATTCCTTCTTAATCTTCCTTTTGCTTCACTTAAACCATGGTTACCTCGCTCATGGATTATGGAAACTGTGAACACGTAGTCATGCAAGGTAGTTGTGTCTGAGTGTGTGTGTGTGTATGTGTGTGTATTCCTGGAGTGAAATTTTTGATATGGTAATTTTTCATAAACTTTTCATCTTATGGATATTGTTTATCATTTTATTTTACTATATTAACTTGAACAGAACTCATAATATGATTCCTTATGTTTATCTCCAAAGGAACCAAGTCCCCATTATACTAAACAAAGTTAAAACAATGTTAGATATTTTGGCTTTTGGAATTTTCTAGATAACAAGGCATTCCTGATATACTAGCCAATAGCAATAATTTATAAAATCATCCAGTACAGGTTTATATATCCTGACCATGATATGAAAGGATTTCCTGTGGAAGAGATTGAAAATTCCCTCCCATTATAATGAGTACAAAGGTTTAGGGATATCACCTGAATAACCTAATGTCCTTTTTAAAAACCTACCTTCTCCAAATACATTTTATAGTTTTTCTACTCTGTAATTTTTTTCCCCTTTTACTCAATGAACTGTATGTTTACATAAAGTATGAAATTTGTATTTGGCTACCTTGTCTTCCCAGTAAAAAAGATAGCTGTTAACATTATTGATCATGATTCTATTTTTTTATTTCAATAAAATACAAATGGTCATTTAGTAACAATATTTATTGAATATGTGTTGCTATATTTACTCATCTCTAAGTAAACATGACAAGTCAATGTGAGCTTGGGAAGTAAATGCTATTGAAGATTTGGCCTTCAAGGTGAGGCTGACTTTCATTTTTCTTATCTATTAAAGTATAGTGTTCAGTAATATGTACATTCCTTCTGCTTTTAGTAGCATTTACTGTTTCTCTGTAGCTGGTAGCCAGTAATTTTATTTTAAAAAGAATCTCAAATAAGTCCACTGACATTTAAAAACTGTAGACACATCTAAAACATGGAAATTTAGAATGATTTTTTTGGTTTGGGAATTGAAAACATCCAGCAGTAATTAAGGTGTCTTATTTATTTCTGACCTGATGGTTCTGTTGCTTGTAATTTATCATGTTTAATTCTTGTGGAGGTATCTTAAATAACTCTTCAAAGGTCACTGAAAATATCCCAGGGATTTAAAGGATTCAGTGGATTTTTGCAAAAGGATTCATGTTTAACCTTTAAAATATAAAGTAATATAAATTTGCAAACAACCCTTAGGAATAGCTGATAATCCTTCCAATTTTTTAATCAAATAATAGTGAAAAATAAATGATTACATATACTGAGAATAATTTAGATTGTATATATGTATACGTGTGTATATACATATATAGAATATATGTAAATATACATGTATGTGTACTGTATACAAATATATCTAAAATAAAATGTGTACATCTTACAATAT
The DNA here is from genome assembly GCF_003031525.2 of Neophocaena asiaeorientalis asiaeorientalis. NCBI lineage: Eukaryota > Metazoa > Chordata > Mammalia > Artiodactyla > Phocoenidae > Neophocaena > Neophocaena asiaeorientalis. The sequence goes on along the minus strand of NW_020174042.1, from coordinate 335,963 downwards.
GTCTTTTTAAATCTTGTAATAGTTGTGAAAACTCTATTTTTTAGCTCAGTATACTACTTTACTCAAAGGTCTAGATTGTTTTTCATGAATACCTTGTCTAGCCATCACTCTTGAGCAGAGAATTACATTAAGAAGTTTAATAGAAGATTTCATATAAAAGACTTTAAGCTGAAAATTCCCTTTCCTCATAAAATCCAATTCAGTGTTTAAAATGATCCTCTTATTAGGAGTCAGAGAGGAAGTTACCTTCCAGTTCTAGGCTCACAATGACTACAGAGTTGGTGGTTGTGGTGGAGCCATGTTCTCATCTGCAATGGGTTATTAAAAGCATATTTGAAAATAAAGCAATAAAATTACATATTATAATTGAGAATTCTATTCATAGTAATATAAAACATTATAATATCTCTTGTTCTTGCTTTAAAAGATACTGAGTTTCTTTGACCCTGGCAACCCAGCTGAGAGATAAGACTTTGCAAAGCCATGATGGTCTACTAGTAATCTCTTGCCACAGATACTGGAGGCTTTGAGGTAGGAATTACCTTTCTGCATTACTATATTCCTGTTCCCCACCCAGTGACCACCAACCCTCCACCACACACACACCTTACAGGTTAAGGAAACATTCAATTCCAATCATTAACGGGTTGGTGTGGTAAAGCAGGCTGAGTTTTGGTGTGTCTTGAATAAGTGCCCAGCATGATCAAGAAGTTCCAAGCTATCCAGAAGTTCAAGGAGTTCCTTCATCAAATGGGCAAGTGGAGAGAGAAGAAAGAGCAGAGGGCTGTGACCACATTCCTTTCCAGGGCAAATGGAGGATCTTGTTTCCTCATCTTAATAACAGAATCATCTATCAAATACTTAAATTATCTTTGAGGATGCATAACACTTCTTTCATCCGGGAGAAAAAGTCATTATCATTTATCTCAGTAAGCTGATTCATGAACCATATGTGCATTAAAATAGGCAAACAGGTTGTATATGATGGTTAAATATGGCATTTGAATGTTGTATCTATATCTTACTAACACCATTGCTTCTATTACATTTCCAGTGTTTGTGGGACCTAAAGATATTACAGTCTTTGGGAATTTTTTTTCCATCATTCCCTTTCCTCAATTGCTCTGACATCTACTGGACACATGAAGTCTCAGCTGATAGAAAAATAAAAGTATTTTTTTCATTAGTGCTATATTTTTTTCTTCCAAATATCTTAGCCCTTCACTTTTTTTTCTTGGCAGAAATAATGTTACTTTTACAACCATGAGACTTCAATATGTAGAATTCTTCTCTGTAGCACTTCATTGTATCAATCTTATATAACCTGATAAAGAGTAGCTACGGCAGAAACTCTCAGCTACCTTTCTGTATACCTTGAATTTAACCGATAATCTAACTCCTGAATTATTTACCTTAAAAAGGCAAGCCCACATCAAATGATTTGTCTGTTTTTGTGAACACAGAGAAATTAAACTTACTACTGCTGATGAGCATCATCTGATGGTGAGAAAAAAAAAATTCTTCAAAACAGCATCTTTCTGAAGAAAGAGTCAAAGACAGGAAGATAAAAATCTGTTTCAAACTTTATATTTAAAACAGTTCTTCACATAGAAGTGTGCCTTATCTCCCACAGGGAAAATAAAGAAGATTAGTATAGCACTGATTTGACATTGAATTAAAAACTGCTCGAAAGAGAGAAAACCAGAAGAACTAAAGGGTTTTTGTTTAAAGTGTCCAGGAAGGAATCTGAATATTACATATTTAAATTCAAAGAAGAAATTTGAAATAGCAAGAACTAGAAAACAAGTTGAAGGGAGAGGTGATTGTAATAAGTATGATTAAGAACAGAAACAATGAGATTCAAATATGAATAATTTAAAGAATAAGCAATATAAAACTGCAAAAAATAGGCATCAAAAGACTATGCTGATAGAATGAGAGTACGATTTTATATTACAGACAGGCATGCAATTAATAAGGTTATAGTCTAGTGACTTATTTAAGCTTTTTTAAGGGGTTATCTTAAAAAGTTTTATTTCTTAAATTGGTCAACATGAAAATGATTGGTGGTTTGAGAGAGTCTAATCAGTTTATTACATGTATTTTCATACTCTAATCATACCAAAAGAAATTTATTTTTTCCTTTAAAAATAATTCAGGATTTTAGATGACCTCCTAATATATAATACTAGGAACATTTTATCTCAATGTCAAAAGGGAGGGCATGCTTATTTGGCTTCATCTATGTGAAAATCATAATTTTGAAACAGGCTTTTCTCAATCCCCAATCTTCACATGTTCAGTATAAATTTTCTAATCAATATTTCTCCCTTCTGATTTTTTTCTGTTAATAGCATTGAATAATTAGAACTTTGACAAACTTGCAAATTAGCAATGTTTTATGATCAATAATAAATTTGTTACAATTCTTTAGACCTTAATAATTTCATAACAATTTCAAATTTACATTCAAGGGTGAGTTTATTAATTTGGAATTCAATTAATATAAGGCAAAATATTAAGAACTCTTTAAACTGTATTACTTATTCTATGTCTGGGTACAGTTGATTCCTCTAGTTTATATAAAAAGTAATATAAAAGGCAGGAAATGGAGTAAGACTGCTGAAGTGAAAAGAGAATATATACAAGACCAGACCATAAGAGTGAGTTATACCATACCAGACATCAAATATTTTTGAAAAAACTGTGGCCAAGGCAAAGTTTCTGGTAGCATGTGATTACTTTAGAGAAGTGTCAAGTTCCTAGCCTTTGGCAAAACATTCAGTGCCCTGAGTTTGCTCTCAAATTGAGTTTTTTATTCTATATATACATGATACCTTGTAGTGGTACCTGCAAGTTATACACAGTTCACTTGGCTGTGTATGTTTCATTAAATTTAATTTCTGTTGTATTATCTTATATCACAATTGGTGATAATGTGTATATGAAAATCATTGTACTATCTTAGTTTATATCACTGCCATTCCACGCATCCTTGTGTTACCAGAATTTGTTTTCTGGTTCAATCATTCAGCAAACTTTTATTTAGTCAATACTCTGGAGTAAGATTTTTGCAGTGAAAAAAATATATTGATATGGTCTCTAACTTAAAATTAATAAACCCTTCAAAATACAGAGAAATCCATATGCTTCAATCACAGTAACATGTGTTTTAAATAATAATTGTGAAAAAGGTTGGACAAATAATACAATTTATGTTGAAAGGACCCTTGAAAACTCAGCTCTGGAACTTTCTTTCACTGTTTATATGCTTAGCATCCCATGAGAGATGATCAAGAGGATATTCACATTTCTATTTTTAAGAAACTGATTTCATTATAAGGCAAGAAATTTTTGCATGTATTCAAACTCTGCTTATTAACATGTTCCTGCATAAATCTTTAACATTTAAATTGCCCTAGTGTGACTTAAACCACTGTAAGCTAAAATGCTGTTTGAGTTTCATTAATATATAAAACAGAGATAAGAGAGAGCCAGGGCCAAAATATAAGGAGCTGATAATATTCAGGACAAGTCAGGCCTAAAATCGGGGTTAACATGTAATGTATCATCCAAACTGTAAAAGATACTATTAATAATTACACCAGTACAATAGACATAAAACCTGCCATCACCCACTCCCCCTTGCCATTGACTGTGAGAGTTTAATACAAGATACTTTTAAAAGGCTTGGGATTTGGTAGGGGTTTCAATTTTCACAGTATTCTAGGGATGTAAATCTTGTTTTATCATGTTGTTTTTTATTAATCATCTCTTTGGCCTACTGTTGAATGTTTGCCATTGGTGTAAAAATAACTTCCCAGTATTTTTCCACATTTGCTGCAACTTGATTCAATTTTCATGCTAATTAAAATGTAATACTGTGGGCTTCCCTGGTGGCGCAGTGGTTGAGGGTCCGCCTGCCGATGCAGGGGACACGGGTTCATGCCCCGGTCCGGGAGCATCCCACATGCCGCGGAGCGGCTGGGCCCGTGAGCCATGGCCGCTGAGCCTGCGCGTCCGGAGCCTGTGCTCCGCAACGGGAGAGGCCACAACAGTGAGAGGCCCGCGTACCGAAAAAAAAAAAAAAAAAGTAATTCTGTACCTGAAACCTCACACACACAGACACACACATACCCCTTATACATAATTCTAGTATCATGTGTCAAATAAGAACAGTGGTAACTATTTATATCAACTGTAATCTGTTTTTTTTTGTTACTAGCACAGTTGATATTCCATGATGGAAATAATTTGCTTAATGACAGATTAGATTTAAAGCACAAATTTGCCCACCAAACCAGGTATCTCTGCACCTTACAATATTTCCAAGAAATAGAGAATTAGATTTGAAAGAGACTGACCACTTAAAAGTTACATAAACCCAGAGATTAGTGATTTGATCAAAACTGTATCTCACTTGATAAATTTTTTTAAAATGCATCCTAATGATAGGTAAGGTTTCTTTTGTACAGCCTCTAGTACCTGTCTTCTCCATCTCCAATCTTCTCTCATTCCCCAAGTGCTTTATCCCCCAAATGTATCATTTTGGATTATTGTGATAATCTTTAATCTCCTAATTGGTCTCCTTCCCTAGAATCTCACACTCTCCAAATTCACCCTAGATCTTTTTACCATAATCATCTGGATAAAATACAAATTTAATCATGTACATTGCCTCCCATGTTAATAATTCTAAAGCTCCACGTTGTCTATGGGACAATGAGGTATCTAAATTGCTTAGAATAACAGGCCAAGGATCCTGTGTCTTGACACCTCTCTGACATTTCTCATTTTCCATACCCCTTCCTCATGGCATTCACTCTTAATTTAATTCACTTTTCTTTCTTCCCAACTGGTCAGCATCTGCTGATTTACAAAATTCAATTCAAGCTGGCTTTTTCATAAGTTTTCTGACTCCTTTCATTCCATTAAATTTAATCACCAACTCCTTTGTGATTCCACTGTACTGTGTATGCATTTCTGTGATATTTTACTTAGGCTATTTTATTTCATACAAGTATCTCAGGATCAATAGGTATAGTTTCATTTTCAATTTCTAACATCTATAATAGTACCTGAAAAAAAGTAATCATTAAATTTAAAAAAATGTAAACATTAAATAAATTCTGTTTGATAAGTGAATAAGTGAGTTACCATGGATGAGTAATAAGTCCTTCCCAGTTCTAAAATTCTGTAATTTTCGGTATTTGGACTCTAAGACCATCCTTGATATAGCAGCTAAATTAACTACCTTGTGCACTTCAGATTTTATTCTCCCTCCCACTCTTAGTACACTATGCCTCAGCCTATTTAGGCCAGTTAAGTGGAATCCTAAATTGATCTTCTCAAGATCTTTAGGATTAGTTAGTACTGTACAGTACATCGAAGATATGTATCCTTTATTCTAAACCTGGAAATCACATTTCTTTGTTGGAAGATTTTTAATCACAGTTTCAATTTCAGTGCTTGTGATTGGTCTGTTCATATTTTCTATTTCTTCCTGATTCAGTCTTGGCAGGTTGTGCATTTCTACGAATTTGTCCATTTCTTCCAGGTTTTCCATTTTACTGGCATAGAGTTGCTTGTAGTAATCTCTCATGATCTTTTGTATTTCTAAAAAAGAAAGTAAGAAGATAAAGTAAAACAAAGTAAGAGAAAATAATAAAGTTATTAAAATTAAAAATAATTATTAAAAAAATTTTAAGAAAACAAAACAAAAATGGACGGATAGAACCCTAGGACAAATGGTGGAAGCAAAGCTATACGGACAAAATCTCACACAGAAGCATACACATACACACTCACAAAAAGAGGA
>NW_020174042.1:302364-330124 GCF_003031525.2 Neophocaena asiaeorientalis asiaeorientalis | reverse complement strand
TGGGAGAGATTTCCCTTTCTCTTCTTTGGTCTCACAGCTCCCAGGGGCTCAGCTTTGGATTTGGCCCTGCCTCTGTGTGTAGGTCGCCAGAGGGCGTCTGTTCTTCGCTCAGACAGGGCGGGGTTAAAGAAGCCACTGATTCGGGGGCTCTGGCTCACTCAGGCCGGGGGGAGAGAGGGGCACTGAATGCGGGGCAAGCCTGCGGCGGGAGAGGCCGGCGTGATGTTGCATCAGCCTGAAGCGCGCTGTGCGTTCTTTGTGGGGAGTTTCTTGCCTTTTGGGAGGACTGAGGTCTTCTGCCAGCATTCAGTAGGTGTTCTGTAGGAGTTGTTCAATGTGTAGATGTATTTCTCGTGTATCTGTGGGGAGGAAGGTGATCTCTGCGTCTTACTCTTCCGCCATCTTTCCGGAAGCCTCCTATTTTTCTGTTTCTTACGTCGTATTTCTTTCTTATATCTCCTCTTTGAGAAGATAATGTACTGTTTTTAACTCAGGAAAGAATTATTGAGCCTACCACTCACTGTGCTACATGCTGTAGAAATAATGAGACTGTTATCACTATACTTGCCCTCTTGGAAATTGTAATCAAGGGTGTATGGGGGATACCATCTATTTCATGCTTTGATGTCTTAAGAGATGAAATCAAAATTAAATACAATTTAGTAGGATTATATTCTTACTTAACATTGAGTACACATTATTTAATCAAAGGGCTTTTTCAAATCAAATAAAATTAGAGATCAAATAGCCAATCTTTTCATTATAATAGCTAGCTAACTAGGAGGTAAGTCTGGATATGCCATAGAAGATATAAAGATGTTAGTGCAATTCAGCAATGAGAGCCTCATCTTGGATATCACAAGACTCTTTCATTTTTCACTGCAACATGCTATACAAAACAAAATGAAAACAATAAATTATCACATCAGCTCTACTGCTACAAACATATCCTCATATGCTAGCATATAAAGGCAAAAATGTTTGCACAAGATATTATTTCAGCCTTGTAATAGAAACCTCTTTAAAACAACCTGAATGTCCATCAGCATTAGTCATGAAAACAAAAGCTGCATAAATTATTACAGCAACTATAAAATGGAATAGCCTTCAACTATCAAAAACAATGAGGCAGAACTAAAAGTACCTTTTGAAAAAGAAGTGCAAGTTAAACAAGAGTGAACAAAAAGCCAATTAAATAATAATGTGTGAGAAATTCTCATTTGTGGGAAAAAAATGAAGAAACACTGCACACACACAGGCATATATATATATATATATACACATACACACATACACATGCGTATTCTTGAAGAATATATGGAAGTTTGTGTGATATTTTGGTGATACTGGTAGTATCTGTTAAGTGAGAATTGGTCCTGGAATAGGTGGGAGAATGATATTTTTTAATATATATGTTTTACTGTTTATATTATTTCTGTGCATTTTAAAAATAAACATATTTTAGGAATGGGTATGGGAAAAATGACTTATCTCCTGTTTAGACTTAATATAAGTAACACAAAAATTTACTAAAATATATATGGAACTTGTTAATAACAATACATGGAGAAATACAAAGAAAAAGAGGTGAACATTGCTTCGGTGTTCTAGACTGTTTCATAGAACAGTTTACTTTGGATGTTTAATATTAGAAAAGATGCAAGAGAGTACTCTATTTTTTTGTTTTTTTTGGTACGCGGGCCTCTCCCTTTGCGGAGCACAGGCTCCGGACGCGCAGGCCCAGCGGCCATGGCTCACGGGCCCAGCCGCTCCATGGTATGTGGGATCCTCGCAGACCGGGGCACAAACCCGTGTCCCCTGCATTGACAGGCGGACTCTCAACCACTGCGCCACCAGGGAAGCCCGAGAGTACTCTATTTTAAGTTTGCTAAGCCATTGAGTTTACTGGTATACTTTTACTGATATTTAAATGAAAATTTAGTAGTCATGCTTATGGAGAGGTGTTTTGAAATGGTAGTTTAGTTTTACAACTTTTTTATTTATGTTGGTAACAGTGACCATTCTCTCTACCCTTTCTGGTAGAAAGATACATATAAAACACCAGAAATAAGGCTTGTGCTCTAAATTGAGCTCTTTTGTTTTTCTTTTAAGTCGAAGCAAAACTACATCTTCTCACTATCCTTATGATCAACAGTGCACATTTCCATAATTTTAGCCTTGGTAAGAGACAGATAATAGGTGGGAACATTGAAGACATCAGAGCTAAAGTGACAATAAAAGCTCAATACCATGACTTTAATTATCAGTGGACTTTTGGTGTAACTAAATGAGCTAGTCCCAAGTAGGGCCTAATTTCCAGTTGCCATAGAACACTATAAAATAAAAAATTTCATGTGTCAGAAGGCTTGACCATAAAATCTTAGCAGAGGAGAACTGATTGGTGTCTTCCCTTCCTTTGAGGATAAACATCTTATTGACACGTGTGAAATCAATATTTGATTTGTGGGGTTTTTTTTAAAGAAAATAATATTGTGAGAACAAATCAAAGTGTCATTTCACCATCTTCTGCATTGAAACAAATTAATAATTTACCTTTGAACTCATTTTCATATAATACTGTTCATCTTTCCTTTTATTCCAGAAATGTTTTCTTTTCTCTCCAGCCAGATTTCAGCTTGGCTCTGCGCTTCTGGTCTCATTCATATATTTTTAAAACAGGTCCTAGTGTGTCAACAAGGTATTGATTACAAGGTTAGCATGAAAAAACCTACAAATGAGAAGTGTGCTGTACACTGTAATAGTGTATTAATACATAGATACATTACAGAGGTGAAGGGTCATTAGGAAAATATAGTAGCTGTGAACAAGGGAATGGCACATTATTTATGATTTATAATTGTCGGTAAATCTCTCAATATCTAAATATTTTTACCTCGTTCATTATTCATTTACTCATTCATTTATTTCTTCACTCAACAAATAATGAGTGAGCTTTACCATGGGTCAGGCACTGGGTCAGGCATTTGCTTTTTCAATTCTTGTTGTTGGTAGAGTTTCTGTAGGATGTTTTCTACCTATATATGACCCTAAAATGTATTAATTTTAATAGAAGAAAAATTATGCAGATAATCCTGGAAAGTGTTCACTGTATATGTCTGTTTTAGCTTTTGTTTGTTTTTAGTGTGTTGATTAATTTCTAATTAGGAAAATCTTTACATAGTTAAATAGCTAAAGACAGAGTTTCTGAATAGGTTTTCTGTGATGCACAACATTGTGCTGGAGGTAAGCTGATTTCTGGAAAAAGCACAAGGGCAATGTGATCCAATGAATGTCAATCTTGCATGTTTCGATAAAACTTTTCTCAATCTCCATCTCCTTTCAGGGAGTTAGGTGGCTCAGAGATCAGTGAATTTACAACTTAGAAAACAATATATTTATAATTATTTTGCATTCATTCCATTTAAAATAGCACCAACCAAAGGAACAAATGACTTTTTTTTTTTTTTTTGCGGTACGTGGGCCTCTCACTGTTGTGGCCTCTCCCGTTGCGGAGCACAGGCTCCAGACGTGCAGGCTCAGCGGCCATGGCTCATGGGCCCAGCCGCTCCGCGGCATGTGGGATCTTCCCGGACCGGAGCACGAACCCGTGTCCCCTGCATCGGCAGGCGGACTCTCAACCACTGCGCCACCAGGGAAGCCCCAAATGACTTTTTAATAGTGCAACATTTTAATTATCTTTCTTAGTTTTGAATATTCTATTATTACCCGTTGTTTTCTCGCATATGAAGATAGTCTTGGTTTATAACTCCATTTCTATTTCCTCATGATGAAAAGCTATTTTTCCTTCATATCTGTGTGATCCATTCTCTCATCTTCTTCATTTGTATGCTCAAATATTACTTTTCCAGTGAGACTTTTCTTGGCCATTTTATCTAAAATGATATTCACACCACAATGGCACTGCTTATGCCCCTTCTCTGCTTTACTGTCCTTCATAATATGTTTCCATCTGACAGATTGTATTATCTGTCATGTTGGTCTACCTTCACTGGGATACAAGCTCAGTGAAATCAGAGAAGTGCATCTCTTCTGTTCAGGTCTCTGTGTCTAGCAATAGAACTGTGTCTGGCAAATAGTAGATGTTCAATACACATCTGTAGAAAGACTGAATAAACAGATACCTTTTTGAATAAGAATCCAATTATGTAATCTACTTTTCTGTAGCCTATAAGTCACTTACAGGCAGAAATGTGATCATATTTTAAACTTGGTTTTCCATACCTCTAATGCACTGCCTTAAATAATCGTATGCTCAATACATTTGTATATAAATTGATCAAATAAGTAATTAGATGAAACTCCAATGCATAATTCTCGAGTTACAGATTAGATTCAGTCCAATGTAACCACAGAACTGAAAACTTCTAGCTGCAGAATTTGAAATCATCATCTTTCTGGCAGGAAACAAATACATTTTCAAAATATCTTTTTCCTGCAATCAAATTCCATTCTTCCACTTAGAAGGCATAAATTTGACTAGCATGTGATGGAAGAGAAGTGAAACAATAAGTCATGAGCATACATAAAATAGGATGTTAGATGTTAAAGGATAGAAGAAAGTAAATCAAGAGAAGGGTATAGGGAGTAATTGATGAAGCAAGAGATGATGATAATGGCTTAATAATGGCTTAGTCCAGATGCTGTGGGTGGGGCTGGTTAGTTAAAGAAAAAATCTCCAAACCTTGAGTTCTGCAACTAAAATATTAAGATGATAATAGTGATTGATTTAGAGAGTGGTTGTTAGGATTACATGTGATAATATATGTGAAATATTTAGCCTCATGTCTGGAGTGTAATCAAGTCTCAATAACTGTTAAATGCAGTGTATGGGGCTTAGATAAATATGTGGCGAAGAGTCATTATTTTATCCAATTTATCATTGATAATAGACTTGTGGGTATCTGAATACTGTCCTACTCAGGTGCCTGAGGTAATCTGTAAATTATTACAGAAGGCGGGATTCTTCCCCGACTAGAGAAGACAATTACACTTGGAAAAACCACTGAGAACGCATGATGTTCACAGATATGTTAGCAGCGAAGTAACATGTGATTTTTCTAACACTGCCTACTACAGACTGTTAAAGGCCTTGGGCAATTAGCAGACTTATGGAAATGTCTAGAGTAGGGAAACACTGTTTTCACATTTTTGTTGTTTTTCTTGATAGTTTGCTTAGTCTGCATGTTTGGACCACTTGTGTTGATAGACTATCTGCCTTCAGTATTCCAGTCTCCAATTCATTACTCTCAATAAATTGAGAGTTGTTTATTTCAAAATATTATATATATATATGTGTATATATATATATATATATATATATATATATAAATAAATAGCACTGATTTTACTTAACTCATAAAATGCTATTCTTTTAGGCACCCAGTTTCCATCTCTTTCTTCCTCTTAAGAACACAGAGGTATCCTGATGTGTGTCACAACTCTTTACATTGCCCACATTAGAGATTCATAACATCAACTGCAACAGAAACAAACAATAAAAAGCTTCGGCCTTCTGTATGAATTAGATGTGTTCAAGCTTTCCGAATGCTGAACCATATTTTTTATTTCTTATATTTGTAATTAAATCCTGGAACTGAAAATAAAGACCACATTAAATTACATATTTATTTAGCACATATTAAAGGGCACTGTGTTAAGAGGGAATGAAGACTTTAGAAAGTGTTTAAAGCCTGGACTCTGTTCTGCAGGTATCCAAAATTTATTTAATCCTGAAAAGTTACATAGAACATGCATTGGATATATTTCTTTAAATAGTGGATTGTGGAATCCTCAATATCAAGAATACAGTCATCCCTCAGTATGCTTAGGGAGATTGGTTCCAGGACCCCACAGATACCAAAATCTGAGGATGTTCAAGTCTCCTATATAAAATGCTGTAGTATCTTCAAATAACCTATGTGCATCCTCCTGAATACTTTAAATCATCTCTAGATTACTTATAATACCTATTACAATATATGTAAATATTATTTAAATAGTTGACAAGCCCAGCCATTTCAAGTTTTACTTTTTGGAACTTTCGGAAATGTTTTATTTCCTGAATATTTTTGATCCCCGGTTGGTTAATCCTTGGATGTGAAACTCGTGGATATGAAGAACCTACTGTATCTATGTGGTCCAATCATCTTAGATCAAGCTGATACAGTAGAGGATGTGGGGATTTTGTTTGTAAGATTGGATGAAAGTATTCCCTGTCTTTTCTTTATTTAGTGATTTTTGGAAACTTCTTTGTCTAATTAGGTGACAAAGTTATTCTATCATTCTTGGTTGTTTTATTCCTGTCCCATTTGCTAAATAACTTTTTCCTCTTAAAGTTAAATCTCCTCTTCCCACTCCCCAGTGGACGTGCTTTATCCTGACTTAGACTCTGTGAATGGTTTCTCCATACCTTCTTTTTCCCTAGTCACATTTTTCTTTCCCAAGGACCCAGGAGATTGAAATACTACTAGAGAATACAGGGAGACTTGAGTTTAGTAGTACAGAGCCAGGCACTGGGTACCTGAAGCCAGATTCCTGGGGTGAAATTGAGAAGCCACCAATTGATTGTATGAATGTGATCAAAGTACAAGCAAACTCTTGCCCATTCATTTTTTCCCTCTTTAATTAAGGATAGTAATATTATTTACCACATAGGAATGTTGCAAAGATTAAATGAGGTTATATTTTTCTTCTTCTCCTCCTCTTTCCTCTCCTTCCTCTCCTTATTATTCTCATTAATGTGGCCTTAGTAAACATTTCCAAGAAAACAGGGAACTTAGTTTTTTACGACGGGAGAAACCATAAGTCATACCCAATTATGTATGCAATCTGAAAAATATATAAATTTACGTTTAGAAGCCACTCAAAGAACACGAATCAAAATAACTTTGACATGAATTAATCACCAATCAGGAATGTTTTTGTCCCAAGACAATGGGGATAAAGGTAAGAAAAATGTTTCTGGCTTTGCATTCCTTCAGGATGGCAGTCAACAGCATATGTACTGTAAGAAATAAGTAGGATGGATTTAATGCTAGAGGGTTATTAGGATCAGCAGGTGAACATACCAAGAGAATGTAGAACAATACCCTGAAGGCTGAGTGAGGACACATTTTCATTTACAGCATATGAATATGAATATATATCCCAGTTGTATCATATTTTATTCATGTATAATAGTATCATATCCACAGGCTGGTATTTTCAAAGTCCTGTTTACTGAATTTAAAGAGTTCCAATTTGTGGAATAAACATGTTTTCCCAAACATGTTGCTTAGTGATGTGTTGCCTCTCACCAGAATAAAATGATAGAATGGAGGTAAATTTTTAAAGATGAGATAGGTTGAGAGCAACTCTAAGCTCTAGGCCAGTGAAGGAAGAAATGGAAGAGGATAGTTGTGTGTTATTCATCCTTTTGTTTCTAGTACCTAGCACAATACCTGCAACATAGTCAAAATGCAATATATATTTTTGAATTAATATATAAATTAGAGATGGTGAATTTCTTTAAAATCATTTCTCAGTGTATTTATATAATGGAGTAAGAAATTTATTATGTTATTTATTCAGATTTTCCACTGGAGATAAAACTTTATTCATAATATTATTGCACCAGAGATACTATTTTTGAACCTGTCAAGCTGAAGTGTTTAAATTCCTAATAACTTATACTTGTTCCTAGTTGTTCCTAGTGTTCTCCTCCAGTTAAAGCCAAGGAAGGTAGACATGCAGTTTGGGGTTTGAAAACAGGGTTTTCAAAGTGCATATTGTCAAACAAGCATTTTAATCTGTAAGGAACAATTTTTTGAAAGAGTAAACAGTAAATTTTGAGAGTTCCAAGCCTGTATGACTAGAGCATAGAAGTCTTCAATAAACTATTTAGTAGGAAGGTGACACCATGCTGACCCTAGGAAAGAGATTAAATCCCCCTCTGAGACTGGAAGGAAGCGCTCAGAGAGAAAAGCATAGGAGGAGGACAGGAATACATTACAGAAACTGGCCTGTTCCCTGCCAGTAGCCGCTATACCTCCCTGGTATCTTGCTCCAAGTGCCTTGAATGGGGGCTTTGTAGGATAGGTGTAGTCTGAGAGACTGATGCTACTGCCCTGCTTAAAATGTGTGTATAAACATATACACACATATATCAATATGTATATATCTGTATCTATATATACACATACATTTGGTTATCATTTTCAATTTCTCTTTGGCAACATTTTTCTACATTCCTATTCATTTCCTTTTTTTCTCCTTTTCTCTTTCCCTTCTTCTTGCTCCTTTTATACAGGTAGCATGTTTGAATAGATCTATTTCTGGTTCCATTATGTAATATTACTCATCTTGAGAAGTAGTGGGATTTTTCTCAATCAGCTATTTGAGGACAGTCCCATAATAGCAGAATTTATTGTGCCTCCTTTTAAGTTTTTTTTTTGTCTCCCCAGTAAACTGAAAAGGGCAGGGTTGGTAAAAATGCAGTGTCTTCTCTTTACACTTATACACGGTTTGCTTTCTGCAAAAGTGATTTGCCTGGGTTCTTTCTAGTTCAGTTCCATCTTACCTGCCTCCCCAGACTTGCTGAATGGGATATCTGGGAGTTTTTGCTACAGCCCTGACCTTGAGTTCCACTGTCAAAAACAAGGAATTGTTGGTTTCTCCCACGGGATGTACTGTTCCTGTGGGAATCCTGACTTTAGGAGATAATCAACAGCTTCTCTCTGTCTTCACTAGATTTGTCAATCCTTCCTCATTTATTAGGTTCGGTCTTAGGGAAATACCAGAGTTTTGTGGAGGATGCTGTTTATCAGTCATTAATTCTCCTTGTTGATTTTGTGTAAATTCCAGGAAGAAATGAGGTAAATCATGTTCTTTCTTTTATCATGCTGTTTTAAAACTGGAACAATGAGACTAACTTTGAACTCAAACATGGCTAAATACCTTACATGAAACCCTGCTTTTTCCTTCTGAAAATGGATATGGAGGTGATAAACAAGCAGTGTCCATTTGCAATAATTCCTCATATTTTTGTTCATCAGTTGAATTATATAAATTTTGAGTTCCTGTTATTTTATGATTAATAAATATATGTTTAGTAAAAGATGAAATGATTGAAAATGCTCAACCTGATGAAAAGCTCTATCTATGGAAACATTTCTAACTAGTCTTCCTAGATCACAGATAATTGATGAATCACAGGATCCTCACATATAGGGCATGATTTCTGCAGATTGTCAAGTTCAGCATTACTATGTGAGTAACAAAATCATCCTGTGAGTAACGTAATGGATGTACCCAATCCTTCAGGAAACTCTCCATCACTGTAATCCTGCCTTTTGGTCATTTTAGTACTTAATATTCTTTATCCATGAAGAGCATTTTTCTTTCTATTTGCTTAATTATCACAGTGTTTTTTTAAAATTTATCTCTTGTGTTCCTTGATTTAATTCCTCTTTTCTGTGTTTACTTGTAAAACACATGTATGTATGCAGTTACCCTGATCCTCTTTCAAAGAAGTTCAGTAGCCCACTCTTTGTGGGAGAGGGAGTGAGCGGCCATGTGGTGTATGAGGCATCTCTATGGGTTTTTACATAGGAAATGTAATTGCACTCCACTCAAGGGCATGGCTGTCTTTGGTCATAATTATTGTAGTAGAAATATGAGAAAGCAAGTTTGAAAGTGAGCATGACCCTAAAGAGGGCAAGGCCAACATACAGCTATGGTGCTACTGACTAGCAGCAGAACTATTATGAAGATAATAACTTACACAGGAAATCAGAGGCTTGGGTAAGTGCATAGGCTGTTTGAAACCCTGTCACTCTTCCTCTTCCCTGAAGAGGTGACTGAGTGACATAGTACAATTTCTCTTCTTCTGGTGCCTGTCGGTGTCATGATTTGCTAGTCTTTCCATAGTACAACAGAAAACCGTATAATTATGTATTTCCTCTCTACACCTGTCCCTCTATATTTCCCTCTCTAGTTGCTTGTTATTTAACTAATTAGGTAATTATGCTATTCATTTAATATTCAATGGATACCTATTCTGTACCAGGCATAATATTAGAGTAAAAAAACATATTTTCCTTCCTAGTTCATGGTTTTTGGGAAGAAATACCTATAAATAAATAATTATAGGCTCAAATGTTAAGTGTACTAACAGATGCATATACATGTGTCTCATAAAATAACTAGAACATTATAAGCACCATGAAAGCTGGTATTTAGTTGGGAATTTGAAGACTAACTGGAAGTAGATGGTAGAAAGAGTTATGGCAGAAACAAACTCAGTCTGTTGTTGCCTAGGAGGTGTGATACTTTTCCTTCTGCAAGATGTGAACCTGTTACTGAAATGGCCACAAGCATCTTTCTATCTGAAAAGGTCCAAAAAACATAAGAATCAGCTTACCAGTGTATGAATAGGAACATGTTAAGAGTTGTGAACTTATCATTGTTTTATAAACCCGAGAATAAAAACCTTTTCCTATTTTCATCTCATTTTTTTCTGATCTGAGAAGATCAGTAATAGAAAAGAGGTAGCCGGAAATACTGTCGAACAAAATGAAAACCCAAATTGGACACTGAGGGCATATCTACCATAAAGATTGACAGCTTTATGTGACTAGAGATGATCATACTCAGTGAAGTAAGTCAGAAAGAGAAAGACAAATACGATATCACTTATATGTGGAATCCAAAATATGATACAAATGAACCTGTCTATGAAACAGAAACAGAATCACGGACATAGAGAACAGACTTGTGGTTGCCAAGGGGAAGGGGGTTGGGGGGAGGGATGGAGTGGGAGGTTGGGCTTAGAAGATGTAAACTTTTATACATAGCATGGATAAACAACAAGGTCCTACTGTATAGCACAGGGAACTATATTCAATAACCTATGATAAACCTTAATGGAAAAGAATGTGTGTGTGTATATATATATATAAATCTTTGCTGTACAGCAGACATTAGCACAACATTGCAAATCAACTATACTTTAATAAAAAAAAGATTGATAGCTTTAAAATAGAAAGCTTTTAAAACAGAAAATAATTGGCACCTTAATTCATATGAAATGCAATAAATAAACATAATTAATAAAAATGGAATATAAATGACAAATAACCATGAAACATAATAATGAATTTCATGAATACTTGTAGAAATATTTTTAAATGAGATATAATATTCACATATTAAATTGTAAATATTTTTTTTTTATCTTGGACATGCCTGACAGGGTAAGAAAAATGTGTATACTCTGTATTTGAAAGTTAATATTGGCACAATACAAAAAAAAATCATTCAATGTTACTTACATTAGAGAAAAACTGAAAACAACCTAGTCAACAGTTCTGAAGTGGTTGCGTAAGGTAGTATAATATTCTTAATATGATAATTAGAACTCTTCTTAAGTCATGAAATATTACTAGTAACATCACATAGAAATAATTAGAAATAAGACTGACATGACTATGGCAAATATATAAAAACCTAAGTGAGAAAAAGGCTGCAAAAGTACATATCAGTAACTATGTAAACATTAAAATAAAATTTTTTTCTTAAATATGATAAAACATTCACAGTGGATTTTGGTGGATGTGGGGTCTTTGGATGATGCATTTTATACATTTAAAATTTTAATTTTTCTGTGAAAGGAAATTTAAATAAAATTAACAGATATGTTGAGAGTTTATGTCATGGATTTGGCACTAGCCCATTTATGGGAAATGAGGATTTCAAGAAGTAGTATAGGGCACTTGAATGAGACTGTGGTCTGATTCTCTGTGTGGTCAAAATGACAGGAGGTTACATGTAGAAAGGCATGGGATGCGGCTGGCAGAGACAATAGGGGATTTGGGGCCAACATTTGCCCAGGAGCCTTAGGCTTTCTACTCTCTTAAGAAAACAAGTCATTCCTTTGCCTGAAGGCAAAAAGGTCAATTTTGAAATTAAAGTAGTCAAGTGCTTGATTTCAATATATGATGCTGTTCCTGTGAGTTTGCCAAGCCAATTATCTTGTCAAGTTCTCACTGAAGCCCTGGAGAATATGAAGCCCATCCCTGATTTGAATTTTTCCCACGAAGGGTTCTTTTCCTTTCTGAGTTCTACTAATGTATTTTCCCCCACTGCTGGCATCAACTTGTCTGCAGTGTCACCTTTCCTCTCTTTCTTTTTTAATAGTAAGCTATTTTAAAGGTCGTTAGAACTTTGAAAGGTAAACTAAAATCAGCTAGAGGCTTATCTGTGATGTGATATCTAGACAAATAAAGACCTTCTAGGATACTGATGATGATGTTCACACCTCTTAATTTCTTACCTGGTTGTTTTAAGATGAAGGTTAAATAATTTACATTCGTAAAAGCTTAATTGAAAAGACAGCCATGTCCATTAAATTCCTAAAGCCTACCAGCATTGGCCACGCTTGGCAGTTTTTGTGAAGTTTATCAAACAGAGTTCTTACTATCCTTTTATCATTAAAACACATATGACTTATGTTTCAGTTATAGCTTTATTAAAACACAGCACCACAAACTTTTTCATTTTTGGTTGTGGTTTTACTTATTTTTTCCAAATGAAATTGGTGTTTTAAGAGACATACATCCTTGAAAAGAAATACTGTGTTTTTACCACATGGTCAAAATTCATCATTTTGAGGAAATCACTTGTTCCTATATTAGAAAAAGGGACAAACAATGAATGCCTCTAACTAGCTATGTTTGCTCTCAAAAAGCAAGTCAAATCTTGTGCTGTCAAGCCTCCAGTAAATACCTTGCTCTGGAGCGTGTCCTGAGTTCTTTACTTTCCTATACTGACTTCCAGTTCCTCGCCATGCCAGGGTGTAATGAATGCTTTTTCATTTACATTTTCTTCTGCAGCTTGAGGGAAAATGGTGCAAACATCACAACAACCACAGTGAGAAAGATGATTTTAATATCTTTTTAATATCTTTGCAACTTCTCCTTGAATCATTTCTAGAAATACCTCTTACCATGGTCATTTCCATAGCATTTCCTAGCTTGGGTCATGTGCACATAATCTTAGGGGAATGGAAGTCTCAAAAAGAAAGCTGAAATAGCTCCCAGCCAGGGAGCTATAAGCATGTGCTTGAGAAGCAGAAGGAATGATAGATTTGGGCTTTGTTTCTGACCCCACTCTCACAGCATCTCTGTATTTACATAGCTGAAGTGTGCAGGGAGGGAGGCTGGGCTGTCAAAGAGCATTTCTTTTATCCCTTATGTCAACCACACAATGAAAGAAAATACAACTCTCATCTAATAGCTAGAGTCAGGACCCAGAGGCGAAGGAAGGTGTGTTCTCCATTTGCCCCCTTTTGCCTCCTGTGTCTTGTGAGCCACTGGATGAATCAGCAGTAGTTTTTACTTTCATCAAAAGATTCTATAAATGCCCATTAATCATTGCTTATGGTGTGATTTAAGGTATTTACAAAAAGCTGTTGGACAAAAAGTATAGGGTCTAATCACATTATTGGCAAAACAGGTATTTATAATTAAACTGGAAGATAGTTCAGTAACAGAACTTTTTTTTTTTTTTTTTTAATGAGGTGTTATCTGATTCTTTCTAGGCAGAAATAGCTAGTATGGTAACCGGACCCAGGTTCGACTGTTTGCTGCTCAAAAGCCAATAATTCCAGAGGCAAGTGTCAGTAGAGAAGAAAGGTGCTTTAATCAGAAAAGCCGGAAATCTGGGGAAGAGGTGGACTTGTGTCTAGAGACCAACTCCAGAGATTCTGCTCAGCCATGACAGTTTTTAAAGGAAAAAAAACGGGGAGAGAATCTCAGTGAATCATGGAGGCAGGAGGTTGGGTTCTGCATCATTGAGTGCAGACTGTCTGACTCTCTCTTCGGATGTTATTTTGCCTGCATGATCTGCCTGCAGAATTGTTAAGGGGGCTGTCGGGGACAGAAGGCTAGTCACTTTTTACCTGCTTAATTCTTCATTTTTTGTTGTCTAGGAAAAGAATCAACAGGTTAGACAAGGCATGGTGTACATTCAGGAGAGCATGTCAGGAGCTAGTTTCAATTGCTTAGTGATCTCGTTTCTATAATTAGGTTCTTTTAAGGTTAGAGGGGAATAGAAGTGTGCAAACAGGAAAGGGGCAAAAGAGGTGCTTTCAGTATAAAGTTTATTTTTTTCCATGATGATGAACATCTCTTTCTCTAACTTACCTGGCAACACATTATTTAGAAAGAAAATGTTCTGCTACTTTCTGAGTGCATAAAGAGAAGGGACAGTGAAAATTATTGTTTGTATAGTGATAAAAGGTGGGCTAGCACTTAATGTTAGAACTGGAAGGGAACTAAAAGGCCAACATCCAACTCTTCATTATGAAGATGAATAAACAGAGACACAGAGTATTTAAGTGTTCTGCTCAAGGCCATTGAGACAGGTGGGCTGACATTGCGTTATCCACAAAACCAAGAACCTTACATTTATAGAATTCTAGGCTTCTGGTCCATTCCTTTTTATTATCCCATACAGCCTTCATTTTCATTAAACCTATACTGGAAAAATCAAATAATATCTCCTGCAGTGTACTTTCTCTAGGAAAAGTCAGTTTTCATCCTTGATTCAATGTTCAGTTTGTACTGTAGAAGAATGTTAGAAGAATCCATTAGAGAGCAATGCCATTCCATTGGAACTTATATTGTAGTGATATTGGCAAAAGGAAACTGTGGGGCTGAGATAGAATACTTTTTTTTTTATGAGCATAAACCTCTTTATTACATATAATGTATTCTACCATTTACTTTGAATAGATTGAATAAAAGTAAATAGTAACACACATCTAAAACATGTTTCTTCATTCCTAAATCCCATATTTATACAAATGTGCTCAGAACTAGATATTAAAATAGTGTTGAGATATAATATGTATTTTTACTCTCATATACTTAGTTTGGGAATGTGCCTTAAAAAACTAAAATAGCATTCTGGTTTCAATATAGACATTTTAATATGAAAAATGGAGTGGACATAGATTATCATTCATCTGTGCTGGTTATGATTTCTTAAAGACTGCATCACCTAGTTTTATATTAAAGTCTACATTACAGTGGTTTCAACACAGGCACCATAACATTGTTTTTCACCCAAATAAATGGTTGTTGCCTTACTTTCAGTAGATAAGTGAAATGATGGCTTTATGAGGAACTCCATGTTTGATATAGTAGAAAAAATATATATGGCATTGGTTTCTAAAATTTAATCAAATTTAGAAGATGCCATTTTTTTCCCATTTTTATTGAGATGCAGCTGACATACAGCACTGTGTAAGTTTACAGCGTACAGCATAATGATTTGACTTACATATATCATGAAATGATTACCACAATAAATTTAGTGAACATCCATCTCATATAGATACAAAATAAAAGGAAAAACAATATTTTTCCTTGTGGTGAGAACTCAGGATTTATTCTCTTAACTTTCATGTATAACATATAACTGTGTTAATTAGTCATTTTGTACATTACATAAGATGTCATCTTTTGAAGATACGTTATACATGCATTCCATTTCTTCACAATCCTATGGCTATGAAATTTTAGAATTCAGATGTGCCAATGTTACAATACCCCCTTTAAAGGCTATCCGTGTACCCTGGATACTTCTTTACAAATTAGTCCTTTTTCAGTCTATAGCCTGTGAGTCAGTGCTTCCCAATGTGAGCTCATGCATTCTTAGGCTATTCAGAGGCTACTAATGGAGCAGGGTTGTGGGTGGTACACACGCAATATCTGCTCTCACAAAGAGCCTATAGGACAGAGTACACTTAGCACTGGAAAACCTGCTATGACGGGCTCAAGAGTCCAAAATACGTGAGCAGAAATTGCTTCCACTTGCTGTGATTGTAAAGGTCACATGTAGCTAATGGCACATGGTCTGCCAGGCAAACACATGTGTTTTAAATAAATAGAAAGATAAATTCCTTATTGTTAAATCAATGCTGATTAGTGGCATAATCTTTCATGATATGGAACCCAATGAAGAGAAATATGAAATGAGGGGTGTTGGTGAATCAGTTACAAATTACTGCTCTAAATTTTTTTTTTCTTTTCTAACATTTGATCCCAGGGAACTTACATATCTGTCACAGTACTGTCAAATGAGAAAATGGGTAAATGCCTGAATCAGGATCCAGTTTATACTTGGTCTGAAGGTTGATTGTTAATCAACATAATAGAACATGACTCAGTTTCAACTATCATTTGTGTGTGTGTGTGTGTGTGTGTGTGTGAAACCTCAAAGCAAAATCTAGTGTCTAATTCAGGGTTTCACATGCAAAAACATCCACTAATCATGATTAATTATAATATACAGTCTTTTGCAACCAGAGTGTTACATTTTTAGTTTCAAATTTTGATCACTTCCTTGTTGCTTCTCATCATATACATGTGCCTAGTCTCCACATCCAGTTCATAATTTACTGACATGCTTAGAAATGAATTTCTCAATCTCCAGGATTCATATAGTAGTCACTTCCTATATGTTGGTTGATTCACCCATTCACTAAATACAAAGGATGAACTCAATGCCGTATAATGCAGAGTGTGTTTCTTAAGGAACTCACAGTCTAATGAACTGATTGACTAAGGATTTTGATTGAACTATTGTGTGATAAATAATACACAATAATTATCTAATAAATAATAAGTAACTAAAAAGTAAGTGAAGGTTCAGTTATGCATAGCACTGAGCCTAACATCAGGCCCAGACAAGACAGCAAGTCTCGAAGCCACAAGAGCTTCATTTTGAAGTATGTGTCATATCTTTCAGCCCCTTTTTGGTTGTCATATTCAGGTATTGCCCATTATATAATAATCCTTGCATTTTCACCCCAGTTAATTTGATATCTTTTTTGTAAAAGGTTCATCTTAAATTATGAAGTATTGTTACCAAAAACAATAAATGACTTTAAGTATTCCAAGTCATAATCCAATAACATTTCAGAAATAATATGCCCTATGTAGAGCATTACAAACTTTGCTTTTCTTAAAAACAGTATCTGAATATTGTCAGAGATAGAAGTGACCAAAAGATCTCATGTAAAAAAACATTGTCTGTATTGTTTACTATCTCCTTTCCAAAAACCTATAGTAAGAGTAGAGTTCAGGAAAGTAATGTCTGGAAATGCTGTCAAACGTTAAATGAACCCAAATTTTCAGGTTAATAAAGGTCCAAAATAGGTATTTTCCTTTTCTGCTTGAATAAGGCAAAACAGTTTTCTCTGATGTGGGCTACTGAATTCTTTCAGAAGAATTCCAGTCTACATTTAATATTCATTGGACATCAGATTAAATGTCCTCATTGGTAGAATTACGGGCCAGATAGCTTCTTCTTCTTTTTGTTTTTCAAAGCAGTATTGTTAGCTATAGTCTTCATGCTGTACTTTAGTTACAAATACAACTGTACAACTTATTGTACAAATAAATACTTTGTACAAAACCCCTCAATACATAAGAGGTCCTAGATTTGAAGACCTTCCTGGAATGACTAAGTCCATCCATTTCTTTTTAATATACAATGTTTTTATCCTTGAAAAACTTCCTGGTTAAATGGCTCCCATGACCTATGATTCATATGCGATTCAATTACAGTTGGGGAACTTGATAATTGGCTCTACATTAGATTCCCAGAAATCATTCATCTTATAACTGAAAGTTTGTACCTTTTAACCAACATCTCCCCATTTCCCATCCCCCAGTCCCCCAGCAACCATCATTCTACTTTCTTTTTCTATGAGTTTGCTATTTTTAGATTCCACATATGAGATCATAAAATATTTGTCTTCTTTGACTTATTTCATTTCACATAAGGCCCTCAACATTCACTGATGTTGCTGCAAATGGCAGGATGTCCTTCATTTTTATGGCCAAATAATATTCCATTGTAGATCAGGACAATGCAAGTCAAAACCAAGGAAATTCAAGGAATTTCAAGTTCCTTGAAAGATCATCTGGTTGGTGTATTTGCCTGTGAGCTGACTTTTCAATTTTCCTTTTGTTTATTAACCTTTATTTTTTTAAAAAAAGAATGTGTGTGGGGGGGCGGGGGAGCAGAGAGGGAGAGGGAGGAAAAGAGAGAGAGAGAAAGGGAGAGATAAACAATGTATAACATTGTAAGCCAACCAGTGTTTACCCTACTTCCAATACTTATGTTCTTCTTTCTGGTACTAACAGAAATGAAGTCTGTGATGTAACATTTTCTACTACAGCTTTCTTAAGGTAAAGAAAGGGGATGAAAGTTAAAGATATAATGTTCTTTTAAATATATATGGCTATTTAATCCCTTAGCTCATTTTTTCTCATATCTCTTTCAGGAATGTATCATTAATATAATCATTTTATAAGGTTCAAATATGTTAAATACTTTATACAAAACCATACAAATAAATGAGCAATTCTAGATTTGAAGACATTTCTGGAATGACTAAGTCTGGTTTCTCTCTAATATACAATGCTTCTTTCCTTGAAAAACTTCCTAGTAAAATGACTCCCATGACCTATGATTCATATGTGATTCAATTACAATTGGGGAACTTGATAACTGGAAACAAATGAAAGAAATTTATTTTCTAAATAATTTTCTTTATCTTCCTCAAACTCTGCATCACTGTTTCACTTCTTATTCAATGATTGCTAAGTAATAATAGCTAGTAACTAGTGAGCACCTCATAATGATCCTGACATCTATTATTATTATTATTATCATTATTATCTTCATGGTATAGCTAGGAACACAAAGACTTGGAGATGTTAAGTGATATATGCAAAGTCACACACACTGCTTTCAACTAAACTAAACAAAATTTGTGTGTGTGTGTGTGTATGGTTTGTTTTGTTTCACTTCAAAAGGTTCCAAGATCTCGAGGACTTTGAATAATTTTTACTTCGTCTTTTCTTTTACCAGTCTCCTTTGGGGCTCATCTACTTGTCCAGCTATGATATTATAACAAAAGAAAATTGGAATTCTATGGCAGATGATCTAAGGTTTTCATTTCATTAATGGAGAAATTTGGGACAAGACAAGGGATAGAGGAATATTCGGCAGGAATTGCTGGGGGAACAAGTAGTAAGCTGTGTATTGATTTTCTGTGGATCATGTTTGAGTGGTTGAGATTTCACTGCCCTGAAACAGGTTATCTTACAGACCATTTATTTGTCAGGGTATGATTTTATTAGCAACCAGTTCCGGGCCTTGCATGAGAATGAATCTTCTCACAGCCTGAGCATAAAAGACTAATGAAATTCAAAGTCAACACCGCATTTGAAAGCTTTAGCTCCGGATCAGTGAGGGGAGGAGGTTGGAGTTAATGTCCCATTCTGTTCTGCTCAGATGAAGCTGATAACAAGTACTACATGTGTGGATGCGTTTTCATCTCCATCTGCTGTGTTGAGTGTTAGCTCTCTATTTATTCTAGCTCATCCCCATGTTTGTGCTGATGGTAAATAAAAGGTGTAGCACAGGAATGAAAGGAAAATAGTGATTTTAACCATTTTGGAAAAGAAAAATGATGGGGTTAAGCATTTCTTATAAGGGAAGTACAAAAAGACTTGTGAAGGCACTTAAAGCTAACTTAAACTCTCAGGGCCATTGGAAGTTCAGCATGCAAAAAAATCCCCAAAACAAAAAAACTTTATGTAAAATTTAATCAAATTGATCAGAGCATTCAACATCTATATACTAATGTTTTAATGATATCCTGTTTAATAAGAGTAGTAAAAATGCTAAAATTTTTAAAAAAATTATTCTAGGTTAGAAACAACAGGCTACTTATTTTATAAGATGATCTAAATAAGTCTATCTAATGCAGGAAAAAAAAAAAATCTCTTTAACTCTCACAGAATGTTTAAGGCTGTTTAAACAGTTGCCTGCCGGAATTTCTCAGTTCATATAGGATCCAGGAATCCAATGGTAAAGAACTTGAATCCACTTCAGATATAACTTAACACACCTGATATGTTGAGATGTATGTTTTTTCTCAGGGGCAGAGTGCTGGATCCTGGAGAGTTGTGTCTAGAGAGGGATGAAGAAGAAGGAAAGCACCATGGTGGACAATGGTGGTGGTAGGGTCCATAGACTTAGCAGCAGGTCTGGGAGTTGTGAGTGAGCCCTGGTCACTGGTACAGTGTAAGGCTGCATTTGAATACATCCTAATACAGCTTCACACCAACTCTCACCTCTTTTTAAATATAATAGTTGTTTATTGTGAGGAGGAGAACACTATGATTTTTTTTTTAAAGGCTGTTACTAAGAACCTGATTACCTTGGCTGCAACACCCCGCTCAACACTTTAAAAAGTTATCTAGAAAGGAGAGGTGCTTGCCTGCAGGAGAAAAACAGAATGAGTTACAAAGCAGCAGGTGGTTCAAGAAGAATACAGCACCAAGCAGCAACAGCAGGAAAACAGTGACAAAGCTCACCTCACTGGTGGTTGAGTTGAGCATTGATGACAATTTCAAAGCTCTGGAGACATGGAGGCAATTAACAGGGAGAGATGCTCTCCAAGCACAAATGACCACAGGACAGAAGTGGCCCGTATGAGTAACTGGCAAGACAAGCCACCCCACCTTGAAGACTCCTAGAAAATTACCTAAGTGGGTAAGAACTAAGGTCTACCTCTTGGCAGTTGGGAATTCTTAATGCCAATAATGTAAGTCCAACTTATTAAAGTGATCTTTTAGATCTTCACACCAGTGGGTCCTTGATCCTTACAGATGGTACTTCAGACTTTGCAGTCAGCTGATCCCTTGAGGGTTCATTGCAGTAACAGAACCTCCTACCTTTCTGTCTTCAGCTTGAAAGAACATAACCTGACAGGTTTAGAAGCCTACCCACAGGGATCTTTCCACACACAGAATAATTTACTTTTAGTGTACAACCTGGAGAATCATAATTTTTTATGATAGTCTCAAAGCTTCTCAATTTCAGCTTCATCTTTGGGTGTTTCTTTTATCTCCTTGCCTTAGTAGAATCCAGTTCTTACCTGAGGAATTGCTTCTCGTCATGACCTCTGTAAAAGAAATAGCTGTGTATTCATAATTCTCATACCTCAGGGTCAGAATATGGAGCTGGTACCTATCATCTTACCATACTGCACCTCCTTGCTTATTATTGCCTTTTATAAAATGTTTAGTGTATGGTCATTGAATATCTTCTAGCCTTCTTTATCCTGCTATCTGTTAATCACCCTGCCATTCATCTTGATTCAGCAAAGATTTTGACACCTGGATCACCATATTTCTCTTTACTAAACCTGGCATCATTCTGGATGATTTTAATATCAGTTTTAATATCTGAATGAATTAGCCATTCTAAACTTCCTTATCTCCAAACACTTTTCGACCCTCCATCTTAGCAACCCACTTACTTGACCACATGTCTGTAACTGTAATTCACATTTTTCATTCATCTGTAAAAATCTTTGTCAAGTATTACATCCTGCTATTATAATCTTTTAGTTTTTCAGTTTGCCTGTCCAATTACTCCCACTTCAGTCTTTTATACCTTTATTGAGACTTTGAGTCTAACATCTCTCTACCTGCTCCAAATACATCATTCAGGTCTTTTTATCCCATCCTCTCCATATTACTCATAATCTTATTATGTTGTTTTCCATTTCAAGAAACATCATAATATATTTGTTAAGGACATGGACTCTGTAGCCAAAAAATCTGGGTTCAAATTCCATCCCTGAAGCTTCCTATATCATTAACGTGTGCTTTGATTTCTGTTCCTTAATATTCACAATAGTAGTATTTATTTTACAGGGTTGTTGTAAGGGTGAAGTGACTTCACTCTTGGTTGGTAGTTATTAACATTACAATATATAATTTATATATAAGCATTTATTATCGTAAGTTTGACAAAACCACAAACTCCCTTGTTCATCCTATTTTTACCCCATCCCTCTGGCAAATCTCAAAACATGGATCAAACCAAAAGATTCATTTTAACCATGCCTCTACTGAAGTAGCTAATTCCTGCTGGAGGGAGTTATATATTTGGTGCCAGTACAAATTCATTGTCACAAAGTGCAAGGTCTTATGATTCTCTGGACATTCTATTATTTCTCTTTTTCAACCCACTCTCACCCTCTTCACTACAATTAGTGAACTTTTCACTCTCCCCAAATTCCTAATGCCTAAAATCACCCCCCCAAACACACACACCTTAGTCAAGTGATGTCATCTTCTTCACATTAGACACTTAAAGGGCAGTGGGCCAGTAAGCATGAATTCTATTAACGTCCCTCCACTAAACAAACCAACCTACTTCTAATTGTCATTTTCCTCATTCTTACCTCTTGTAATAAAAGGGATGCCCTTATTATTTGAAATCAATTCTGCCACCTATGTTTTGATTCATCCCTCATACCACCTTCGAAAATACACTTTTTGTTTCTGTTTATTTGTGTGCTTATTAACTACTGCCTCTGAGTTGAATCTTGCACATGGCTTGTGAGTGTTTTCACGTCCCTTTCTGCATCAGGAAACAGTTATCTACCCTAAACTGCCAGATGTCATTTCCTATCGCTTTCTTATTCTCTCTGAAGAAAACTTCTGATAACAGTTGCCTTTATTCAGTCTTGTTCATCATTTCTCGTTCACTGTTCAATTCACTTCAGTTTGACTGACAACTTATGATCTCAATACTATCATCAATGCAAATTAATTTTTCTTTTCTTTTTTCTTGACTCAGGCAGCATCCATTGATTTTCTCCTCCTTCTCAGAATAATGTATTGACTAAACTTCAGTAACACTACACACTCTTGGTATCCTCACAGTGTTCCCTCTTATGGACTCATTCTCATCTATGCAACTCTTACAAGTTGGAGTTCTTTAGGATTTGAGCCTGGATTCTCTTCTCAGTATATAATCTCTCCAAAATTCTTTCACTCTTTAATACTTAAAATTCAATGACTCACTGTTTTATGTCTTTAAGCCTGGATACCCTCTGAGGTCTAGACCCTTATATCCATACAAAAATCTTTTTGGAAGCTTCAGTGTCACTTTATACTCAACATATGCAAAAAGAATCATGATCATTCACTCTAAACCTGTATTTCCTTCTGTAACTCTTCTAAATGAATGGCAACACCATCCATCTAGTTGTGCAGGTCAGAATCTAAGTATCTGTTGTTGAATGTCTCCTTTCCCCTCATTTCCCACATCTAATACATCTCCCAGTTCTCTTAGTCATTCTACCAATATATCTTGATTCCATTTCTTCCTACATTTTATTTATTATTCCCCATTCCAGGGCCAATCATCCCTCACCTATATTGTTTATATAACCCCTGAACAAGTTTCTCCACATCAATTTTTGCCCCTGTTCAATCAGTTCTTCTTAATGCAGTCACAGTGATCATTTATTTGTCTTTTCAAAAAGCAAATTTTATGTCACTCCATTTCTTCTCCCTCTCATAACTCTCCAATTGCTTCCAAAAGCCCTTCAAAACAGTCAAAATCTTTAACATCACCTAGAAAGTAATGCGTAGTCTTACCCCACTATAAAGCCTGCATCATTATTTCAGACGTGTCTCAAATTATTCTCTGTGCTCTTATTTTTCAGAGAGGTGGGGATTTTCCTTATGTATTTATTTATGATTTATTTAAAACAGCTTTATTGAGATTTTATATACAAATAATGCACATTTTTAAAGTGTATAACGATGAGTTTGGACATATGCAAACACTTGTGGTACCATCACCACAATCAAGATGATAGGCATATCCAAGACCTCCCAGAGTTTCTTCCCTCTGTGTGTGTGTGTGTGTGTGTGTGTGTGTTTGTGTTTGTGTTAAGAACACTTAACATGAGATCTTTCGCAGTACACAATACCATCTTGTAAATTATAGGCACTATGTTGTATAGCAGATCTCTAGAACTTATTAATTCTGTATAACTAAACTGCCCATTGAACAGCAACCCCCATGTACCCCTCCATTCTACTTTCTCCTTCTATGAGCCTGACTATTTGATATGCCTCGTGTAAGTGGAATCCTACAGTATTTGTCTTTCTGTGACTGACTTATTTCACCTAATATATTGCCCTCAAGTTTCATCATGTTGTCGCATATTGCAGAATTTACTTCTTCTTTAAGACTGTATAATATTTCATTGTATGTATATATGACATTTCCTTTATTCATGTATTTGTCAGTGAACATTTAGATTGTTTCTTCATCTTGGCTCTTGTACTTCAGTGAACATGGAGGTGTTCACTGAACACTCCTTGAGTTCCTGAATATCTCTTGTGATCTTAATTTCAATTATTTTGGATAAATACCTAGAAGTGGGATTGTTGGATCATATGGTAGTTCTATCTTTAAGCTTTTCAGGAACCTCCATACTATTTTCCATAGCACCTCTACCATTTTAATTTCCTCCAGCAGTATATGAGGGCTCCAGTTTCTTCATATCTTTGCCAACTCATTATTTTTTGTGATTCTTTTTTATAATAGCTATCTCTATAAGTGTGAAGTGATATCTCACTGTGGTTTTGATTTGCATTTCCCTGATGGTTAGTGGTGTTAACATCTTTTCATACACCAAATAATTTTGTTATAACAAGAAAACCAATGAATTTGAAAACATTAATTATTTTTTACATTAAATACTGTGACTCAATTATCAACTTTAGTTTTGTAATGTCAGTACCTAACTCTAATTAGGTTTAGGTCTATGGAAATATTTAGATTTTGCATTAGTTAAAATTAATATCTAATAGAGAAATGGCTTTATATTGACCTCAATTTGATGAAAGTCTAATTAGGTTTTTAAATGTAATCCATATTTTAGAATGCATGTAATGACTTTTTCTCTCTTTCTAGCATAAATATTTTGTCACATTTTGGGAATGTCGTACAACAAAATAGGTTAGTGTAAAGGAATATATGGGCAATTAGTATTAGTGAAAATCTTTGTGCTTATGTAAAAATCATTTTGTTCAAACCACATTTTATAAAATAGAATACAATGAATATAATAAGTTAGAGAATTCAACAAGGTTAAAGATGATTTTAGAAATGTTTTTGAAAACAGTAGCTTGTTTGTGAGTGTGGTTTGCCTCCCCGAATGCTTTCATGTATATAGTGGTTCAGAATTAGGCACATATCCTTTCAAATAGCAGTTCTGCTACCGACCCACAAAATGTATCAGGAAACATACATAAAATCAGTACTCTGGTGTCCTTATCTGTAAAGGGGGACTAGTAATACTTACCTCAATGAGCTGTTATAAAGTTTATACTTAATATACTTAATAATGACTTTAAGCATTAAGCACAACACTGGCCCAATTAAGTCCTAAATTGGGAAATTATTATTCTACCCCAAATGATTTCTACCTTGCTAGAATAGCACACTGAGCGCAATAATCACTTAATAAACACCATACCATGCTGTGGCTGCTCGATAAACATTTTTATAAATCAGTGGCTGATCAATAAGGAGGAGAATATGTCTGTTAAGGCTTTTTATATGATATATCTAGTTTTATCAAAGAGCAGTAGAATACCTATCTGACCAGAACCTAATCAGCTTCATAAAAAATAGGAGGTATTGTCATATACAACTCGAAGCTTTCTTGATACCCCATTTTATTTTCAGATTTTAGAGGAGAAATGGTACATTCAAATTACGTTAAACCAAGCTAGATAAAACTGTAACATTTCCAGCTTCCATAAGCCTTAACTAATTCATTGGCTAGCCACAATGGATTTGTCTATATGGCAGAAAGAATGGCAGCACATAAGCTTGTTCAGGTCTATGCCCATAATCTTGTGCATAGCAAGGCTAGGCTGACTGATGACCTTGATTGTAAAATCGAAGTCAGAATTGTTAAGCAATAAACTTTTACCTTCATGTGTATATGCAATTTTGTTTTTTCACCCACATTTTGTTTTGCTTTGTTGTCTCCCTAACTCATTTTTCCTCTGTTATTTGTGGTAATGCCTGCTCAGGATGTTATACCTGTATAATATTTTAATCTTTATCCTGCAATTTTATATATACGATTTAATTTGAAGTACAGAATAGCTTCACGATAACCAGAGATTTGAAATACAGAAACTAATGTTTAATACATTTCCGAGAAATGGATCTTAAGATCCTGCTTGGAAATTTAATCGTTTTTTTACCTTAACTAATTCTTGGTTAAAGAACTAATGTCAATCAGGGAAGACTGACCTATCTGACAGAGAATGCATACTAATAATTGAGGGATGAAGGAAGGAAGCACTTAGATATCAGTGTGACAGATAAAACATTCTCAGTCTCACAGCCAATCATAAAAGTTAGGAGATTTTTCTGAATGTACTGAAACTGGTAAGCTGAAAATCAGCCTGACAATTAAAATAGACTGTCCCCTGTCTTGCTCTAAAATGATATTCATTGCATAGAATTTGAGAAGTGCTAAATGTTAGTATATATGTAACAAGTTTTACACAATGCATCTTGCGTGGTAGAGGATCTATAAATACAATTTCCCTTAATGTTGAGGCAACTCCAACTGAGAAGTTCTATTTGCTTTTACAGTGTGCCCCTAGAAGTTCTTAACTGTGTCACAGCCTGAAAAAATATTGGGCGATGCTGCCCCAGGGCAAAGGGAAGAAGCCAAGGCATTACGCTACAGCATGTCACACAGCAGGCAATTTAAGATCCTAGGTTCTGAAATCCATCTCTTGAAATAGTTCCTAGAATAGATATAGGACATTTATTTCAAGAAATTCAAAACCAATCTTTTATCCTATCTCATTTATTCACACTACTCACCTGTGAGAAATGAGAAGGTCAAATAATACCAACCCCAGAGTTTTGATACATAGATCTGATAAGTGATTTATTCAGAAACATAATGTTTAATAGATCTCAATGTTCTAACTCCCAAAGCTTTGCAATGTTTCTTGACTTAATGAATTAACTAATTTCTTTGTGAAGAGGGCAGTGATTAGTTCTTGTTTTACTGGCCCTTACGGATGAAAATGTGGTCATTTATCTTGAATGTGTTCACAATAATGGTCACGTAGGGCCTTTTTGGGATTGCAGCTCAAATAAACAAATAAAGTCCCTTTTTGGGATTGCAGCTCTAATAAACAAAGTCCTGAACTAAGCATTAGCATTTCCAGGTTTAAATCACTTTCTCTATTCAAGTTAGTTTCCTAGGACATGTGCACTGAAAATTCCAACTTTATCATGTTAGTGAGGAAGATTTGTAAGGATCCCTTTTTATAGGGTCTGAAAGAGCAACAGCATAACCACTATTGTCCAGGACCCTCACTCAAATGAATAATAAATATAAACTTATTTAAAAATAAGATTTTAAATAATAAATAACTACATTGCGTGGAAAGAGCAGGTTCACACATCCCATTAGCATGGCATTCATTATCTGCAGGCATTTCCACAGTTCTTGCTGACCTTTATTAAACCATCACTAACAAACTCCTTCAGGTGACTGGTAAAACATGTTGAAATGAAATGAAATGAGGAGTTAATATCTGGATGTGGAGAGACATTGCTGTCTTTACAAACAGAGAAGTTAAACTCCCAGTCAGTTTCTAAAGTGGAAATATACCATGCAAAAGTGTGCATAGCACAAAGCTTACCACTGTAAAGTAGATTTTGGAAACATATCTAAACAGCCAAAGTAAAAAAAAAAAAAAAAAAAAAATTTTTTTTGGGGAAAAAACCTCCAAGTTTAAAAAAAATTTCTTTTTGG